>NW_028270147.1:1986711-2056711 GCF_037043375.1 Chiloscyllium plagiosum
TACACCCCCTCTCTATCTCTGTAACCTGCTCCAGCCCCTACACCCCCTCCCTATCTCTGTAACCCCCTCCAGCCCCTACACCCCCTCCCTATCTCTGACACCTCCTCCAGCCCCTACACCCCCTCCCTATCTCTGTAACCCCCTCCAGCCCCTACACCCCCTCCCTATCTCTGTAACCCCCTCCAGCCCCTACACCCCCTCCCGATCTCTGTAACCCCCTCCAGCCCCTACACCCCCTCCCTATCTCTGTAACCCTCCAGCCCCTTCACTCCCACCCTATCTCTGTAACCCCCTCTGGCCCCTATGTCCCCTCACAATCTCTGAAACCCCTCTGGCCCCTACATCCCCTCCCTACCTCTGTAATCCCCTCCAGCCCCTACACCCCCTCCCTATCTCTGTAACCCCCTCCAGCCCCTACACCCCCTCCCTATCTCTATAACCCCCTCCAGCCCCCTACACTGCTCCCTATCTCTGTAAACTCCTCTGACTCCTGACCCCTTCCTGCTCCAACCCACAGACCCTTCCCTATGTCTGTAATCTCCTCCAACTCCTTCATCTCTCTCTCTATGTAAAACTTTCAAAGTCTGACAGCCCTCCCTGTCTCTGTAACCCTCCAGCCCCTTCACTCCCTCCCTGTCTCTGTAACTTCCTCCAGTCCCTACACACTCACTATCTTGTAATGTCTCTAAACATTACAAACTCTGGGCTCTGGATCCTGGTCCATGGTCTTTCCTTAATCAATGACCACCATGTCTTCAGGAGTTTCATTCTGAGTATTTGAACTCCCCTCCTGAATCTCTCCATTTCCCGCTGCTCATTAGCTCCCTCCTGGGAGATGATTCTCAGATTAATACACCCCATATCTCGAGGAGAAAGTGAGGACTGCAGATGCTGGAGATCAGAGTCGGGAGTGTGGTGCTGGGAAAGCGCAGCGGGTCAGGCAGCATCCGAGGAGCAGGACAATCGATGTTTCAGGCATAACCTCTTCATCAGGAATGTCTGAAATGTAGACTCTCCTGCTGTTGGGATGCTGCCTGACCGGCTGTGCTTTTCCAGCACCACACTCTCCATGTGTCTGCTTTCTGCTCAGACCTATCCTGTGTTTACAATGTTGTATTGCTCTTTGGAGCACCTTATGGAATTCAGGTGCTATTTAAGTGAAAACAGTTGTCAACATTTAAGGAGGTAATCGTGTACGTCGGTAATTGGAGACAGTGAGTGTGTGTCAGTGATTGGTGATGGTGAGTATGTGACAGTGTGTGTCAGTGGATGGTGTGTGTGACAGTGAGTGTGCTGGGTTTGAGTAGCACAGACCTGAAGGGGTCTGAGTGTGTGCAAGAATGTGTATTTGTCTGTCTGTGTGTGTGTGTGTGAGACGTAAGGGGAATAGTGTTACTTTAGGAGATTTGAGGATTCTGAAGGTTTTTCTGCTGCAGTTTATAAAACGCTGTGGTGTTTCACCCAGAGAATGGTTTATATTCCTTGCTGTTTTTGACTGTAACCACTCATTTCCCAGAGTAACACCTTGTGTTGTGAAATGGTCTGGGGGCAGATTTTCCTATCCCTGCATTTAATTGAAAGGGAATGAAATGTCTATGAAAATGAGAAAATGTTTGCTTTCCCAGTGCAGGCTGCTGTAGAGTATGACCGAAAGTGACAGGAGGAATAGTTTACTCTCATTTGGGATCTTACTGTGCCCTTGATTCTCCTCCTATTGGCTGTTGTCTTTCCCAATTGTTCATTACTAACAGGAGACAGAGATTGGGAATGATGGTGAGGCAGTATTGGACACTAATCCCAAAATCTCTTGGTTTTCGTTTCTCTCCCAACAGGATTCCGATGCTGGGGAAAGAGCTGATGGATGGATCCCAATTCTGGTCAGGATAGAGTCATCCCATTGGCTCCTCGTACCAAGTGATCAGCCAATCACAACATCCATCTGATGGAGCAGGCAGCTGGGAGAAACTCCTGATCCCTGGAAAACTGCACTGACATTGGGAGAAACATCTGGAATTCTGCATCTTTATAGAATGTCTGTCATTAAAATGGCATCAAATGTTGGCGGCGTACACACATTTCCTTGTATTTTCATAAATACAAGTGACAATAAATTGCAATTCTGTTCTATGATATTCTAAAACAACTGGAATTCCTGATCGCTGGAAAACTGCACAGACACTAGGAAAAACAACTGGAATTCCTGATTATTGGAAAACTGTAGACACTACCAGAAGCAACTCCAATTCCTGACTCCCGGTCAACTGACACTGACACTGGAAGAAAGCAGCTGGAATTCCTAACCACTGGAAAACTGCTCCGTCATTGGGAAAAACAGCTGGAATTGCTCACTCTCAGAAACTGAGGCAGAGACTGGGAGAAACCTGTGGGATTCCTGATCCCCGGATCGGGTGCTGACACTGAGAGCATCGCTCTCAGAGCACGGTCAGGTCAGAGCGATGTCCCTGTTCAGTCTGTTGACCGTCCAGACACTGTGGCTGAGCCTGGGTCTCTCGAGCCAACGCTTCCCATCCTGGGGTCACTATGACCTGTGTAAGACCCAGGTTCACGGGGACCAGGGGCTGAGCTGGGATTACATGGCGTGTCAGCCTGAAGTTACCCAACTCACCAAGTTTCTGAAGATCAGCCTGGACCCCCCCAACAGTACGTGTGGAGAGAGCCCCGAGATGTACTGCACACTGGTGAGTCGACAGTTTCCTGACCCAGTCCATGTTGTGTGTGTCTCTGTGTGAATGGAGCCTCAGGGAATGGCCTTTATCAAAGGCAGCTCCCTCCTCAATCCCCGTCCCCATTCAGGAACGGGGGTACTGTAGCTAAAACTGAGGGTGTCACGGGGAATCTTTATCAGTCACTGGTTTCAGACTTCACCCCAACACCCCACACCCACAGATCACCCCCCCACACACACCCACATACACAAATACACACACACACACACACACCACTCCACAACCCCACACCCACCACCCACACAGACCCCCATACACACACCCACACATACCACCCCACCCACACCCTTTGGCATTGATCTTTATGTCGTCATTGTCTACAGGAATAGTGCCACAAGACTGGAGGAGAGCAAATGTGGTTCCCCTGTTCAAGAAGGGGAGTAGAGACAACCCTGGTAATTATAGACCAGTGAGCCTTACTTCAGTTGTTGGTAAAGTGTTGGAAAAGGTTATGAGAGATAGGATTTATAATCAGCTAGAAAAGAATAATTTGATTAGGGATAGTCAGCACAGTTTTGTGAAGGGCAGGTTGTGTCTCACAAACCTTATTGAGTTCTTTGAGAAGGTGACTAAACAGGTAGATGAGAGGAAACCGGTTGATGTGGTGTATATGGATTTCAGCAAGGCGTTCGATAAGGTTCCCCACAGTCGGCTATTGTACAAAATGCGGAGGAATGGGATTGTGGGAGACATAGCAGTTTGGATCAGTAATTGGCTTGCTGAAAGAAGACAGAGGGTGGTGGTTGATGGGAAATGTTCATCCTGGAGTCCAGTTACCAATGGTGTACCGCAAGGGTCCGTGTTGGGTCCACTGGTGTTCGTCATTTTTATAAACGACCTGGATGAAGGCATAGAAGGGTGGGTTAGTAAATTTGCAGACGACACTAAGGTCAGTGGAGTTGTGGATAGTGACGAAGGATGTTGTGGGTTACAGAGAGACACAGATAAGCTGCAGAGCTGGGCTGAGAGGTGGCAAATGGAGTTTAATGTGGACAAGTGTGAGGTGATTCACTTTGGTCGGAGTAACTGGAATGCAAAGTACTGGGCTAATGGTAAGATTCTTGGTGTGTAGATGAGCAGAGAGATCTCGGTGTCCATGTACACAGATTCCTGAAAGTTGCCTCCCATGTTGACAGGGTTGTTAAGAAGGCATACAGTGTTTTAGCTTTTATTAATAGAGGGATCGAGTTCCGGAGCCATGAGGTTATGCTACAGCTGTACAAACTCTGGTGCGGCCGCACTTGGAGTATTGTGTACAGTTCTGGTCACCACATTATAAGAAGGATGTGGAAGCTTTGGGAAGGGTGCAGAGGAGATTTACCAGGATGTTGCCTGGTATGGAGGGAAGGACTTATGAGGAAAGGGACTTGAGGCTGTTTTCGTTAGAGAGAAGAAGGTTGAGAGATGACATAGAAGATAATCAGAGGGTTAGATAGGGTGGACAGGGAGAGCCTTTTTCCAAGTATGGTGATGGTGAGCGCGAGGGGGCATAGCTTTAAATTGAGGGGTGATAGATATAGGACAGATGTCAGAGGTAGTTTCTTTACTCAGAGAGTAGTAAGGGGATGGAATGCCCTGCCTGCAACGGTAGTAGATTCGCCAACTTTAAGTACATTTAAGTCGTCATTGGACAAGCATATGGACGGACATGGAATAGTGTAGGTTAGATGGGCTTCAGATTGGTATGACACGGCACAACATCGATGGCCGAAGGGCCTGTACTGCGCTGTAAGGTTCTATGTTCTATGTTCTATGACATTCCTGGGTCTGGATGGGGGCAGAGACAGTTCCCCTGTCTCCCAGTCTCTGTTTATTGGCACTTGTCCCTGGTTCTATCACAGGATAAATAAACATTCCATCTTGTTCAAGACAACAACCTCTTCTCGTTAGACTACCCCCCGTGGGGTGGGGCAGCTCAGGGCTGACCTCACGTTGGTGCTGGTTGGCGTTCCCATGACAACCTTCATCATGGCAGAG
Source organism: Chiloscyllium plagiosum (assembly GCF_037043375.1). Classification (NCBI taxonomy): domain Eukaryota; kingdom Metazoa; phylum Chordata; class Chondrichthyes; order Orectolobiformes; family Hemiscylliidae; genus Chiloscyllium; species Chiloscyllium plagiosum. Next base: position 1,991,436 of record NW_028270147.1, read on the forward strand.
TGACCGTGGGCACCTTGCAGCCAATGAGGTTCCTTCCAGCTCAGCAAATGCAGCAGCCAGTTTGTGCACAGCAAGATCCCACAGTAGCAATGTGATAGACTGTTCTTGCCACAAAAAGGGGTCAAATAGGTGATGGGGAGAAAGTGGGAACAGGATGAGTTGGATGGGGTAGAAGACTGGAGGGGCTGAATAGCCTCCTCCTCTTTTCAATGTTTCTACTTCAATCTGCACTGGGTGAGGTTGGCTGAGGGATAAATATTGACTTCTCTTGGTCACGTTGGAGTTTATTGGTCAGTTAGTGGATGAACATCCTGCCTGACTCTCTCAGCCAGACTCTCTGTGAGTTTTAAGAAGTGGCTGTTTTTTTACACACTTTCTCCCTTTCACTTTCCCAATCTGTTCCATCTCTGAAACGTCTGTTGTTGGAGTCTGTATTCAGTGTGAGAGGGTGAGTTAGTCGGAAAGGCTTCAGGGTGACAATATATTCAGACTCTGACTGGAGAAAGACTCAATCCTGCTCAGATCCGGTGATCAGAGCCTGTCCCAGACTCTGGGCTGGACCTGGGGTTTATATCCCAAAAATCCGAGCTCAGGGATTTCTAATCCCACCCTCAGGTTGGGATAGGCCCCAGGGTGAGACTGAAGTTTCTGCTGTTTAACCAGTCACTTTGTTGATTTCCTTCAGATACCCCTCACTGAGCTGGGGGACAAGGGGGTAGTCAGAGGAGCTGTCTGCGAGTTGGCGCCTGGTTTCAGAGGAGTAGAGGTCGGTGCACCAAACTACCTTGGTGGCAGTTGGAAATGAAGAGGTCGAGGGTGGGTAACAGGCCAGCGCGGGGTGTCCAGGTGGATGGGGTGTGTTAGAGGTGGGCGAAGGGGTCCTTGGTGGGTGGGCAGGAGTCTTGACTGAAAAAGTGGGCCCGAAGGTGGAGGTAGCGGAAGAAATGTTCAAGTTTGCGACACATGTCAAACTCATTAATCTGGGAGTATCGAGGGATGAAGGTGAGGTCTTATACTGAGGACTGAACATTCGTTCCTCCTCACCACCCAACGCCTGGAGAACACCTCATCTCCCGCCTTAGGACCCTGGATTAATGTGGATTTCACCAGTTTCCTCATTTCCCCTCCCCCCCCCCCATCTTAACCCAGCCCCAAGCCTACAACTCCGCACCGCCCTCCTGACCTGTCCATTATCTTTCCCATCTCTCCGCTCCACCCTCCTCTCTGACCTATCACCTTTCCCCCACCTCCATCTACCTACTGCATTCCCAGCTACCTTCCCCCCAACCCCATCCCCCTCCCATTTATCTCTCAGCCCCTCGGCTCACAAGCCTCATTCCTGATGAAGGGCTTTTGCCCGAAATGTCGACTGTCCTGCTCCTCGGATGCTGCCTGACCTGCTGTGCTTTTCCAGCACCACTCTAATCTAGACTCTGGTTTCCAGCATCTGCAGTCCTCACTGTCTCCCACCCTCAGGTTGGGACAGGCCCCAGGGTGAGACTGAAGTTTCTGCTGTTTAACCAGTCACTTTGTTGATTTCCTTCTGAAAGCCCTCACTGAGCTGAGAGCTCCATTCAACAGAGAGTCCCAGTGTTCCCCGTTCCTGCTCTCACCCCAGTCAGAGAGACGCTGCTCTCCCTCTCATTGTGTCTCTCCCCTTCCTTCAACACTATCTCATTCTCTCTCTCTCACACACACACACACACTCTCTCTCTCATATCTCTCTCTCTCTCATATCTCTCTCTCTCTCTCATATCCCTCTCCTCTAAGTGAAGCTTCCTAATTCCTACCTCAGTGCTGAACGGCCTGCCCTTTATCCTGACCCTCTGTGCTCTGAGCCTGAACTCGCCCCAGCCCCTGGGAGACCATTCTGTCCCTCTGCTGTCGAGCCCTGGAAGAATTTAGGATTTTTGAACGAGATCACCTCAACTCTCGTTCTCTGAAGTTGCAGGGGGTCCAGGCCCTGTTTATTTCATTGCTGCCATGAGGAGGATCCACCTGTTCCCAGCATCAGTCTGACACACCTCTCCCCCCACCCTCCCTGCCTGACAGCTCTGTCTATCCCGAGGGAAGGAGATTGAAACAGCACACAGGACTCCAGGCACAACCTCACCAGGACTCGATATGATGACAGTGATGTGGAGGAGCCAGTGTGGGACTGGGATGGACAAAGTTATAAATCACCCAACACCAGGTTAGAGTCCACCTGGGGCTGTGTGATTTAAAACTAATTACAGTGAGACAGTGTTACTGTGATACACCAACTCTCCGGGAAGAAAAACCCACAGCCATGGTCACCCTTCCTTGCTGTCCCTGCTCGCTACCTTTCAGTAATTCCTGAACAAGGACATCCGAGTGCTTTGGAACTTCCCCACTTCCCAGCCTCTCACTATTTAGGGAAAGCTCTGTATTTCTGATTTTCCTGTCAGGCTGAGAACCTCCCATTTCTCCACATTGTGTTCCATCTGCCAAATGTCCGCTCACTCAGTGAGCTTCTCCAAATCCCCTTCGTGTGTCTTTGTACATCATCCTCACAACTCACACTCCCTCCTCATCTGTGTTTGCAACAAATTCACATCAAAGTGATGGAGGCAGATTGGGAATAGCCAGGATTCAATCACTGATCCATGTGGAACATGACTAGTCCCAGCCTGTCATCCTGAGAAGGACCTATTTATTCCTCCTGTGTGTTTTCTATCGATTCATTCTTTCACAATCAATGTCAGGCTCTCCCCCTGAATCCCACATCTTGTCATCTTCTTCACAAGTCTCTCGTGTGGAACTTTATCAAAAGCTTTCTGATAAATCTAAACATCCCACATCTAGCAGCCCCCCCCTTCCCCCACCTTTATCTGTTCAGCTCCTAACAATCGCCATCAGATTTCCCTTTCCCTAACTCCATACTGGCTCTGCCTAAGTGTCCTGTACCAGAGTCTCAGTGTTAGGTTCGAGCGTTCCCCTGATGCTGATGTAAGACAAACAGTTTGGCCATTCCCACCCCGGCTTCTCTCTCTCTCTGTCCTGGTTTAAACAGTGAGCTGACAATTCCCAGCTGAAATACACACTCAGTGACAGACACGGTTTCACAAAAGAAATTGTAGGAGAGACAGATTCAATCTCCCAAAGCTTCAGCAAATCAGCAAAACCTCAATCAGATTAATTCCAAAAACGTGTGTTTGAGTCAGAGTGAAATGGGATAAATGTAATCCAGTTCACATTTCAGTGGAGTTTATTGAAACAGTGAATTGGCTGAAATGTGGATGTAAATGAGCTGTCAGAAACAGGAACATATCGGGGACGTTATTAGATTGGGAATGCTGAAAGTCAGCCTAATGATCCTGAGATCAAATCCCAGACAGCAGCTGCCAATTCCATTCAGTTCATTGAGGGAATGGGAATAAAGAGTTGTACATGGGCTCAGTGAGGAAGGGGACAGTCTGGGGTGGGACGTGCTGTGTGTTAGTGAGACCTCAGCCAGGGCCGGCTCTGAATTGTCAAGGCTGGGGCAGGCAAAGGCAGAGCCAGGAGATGCAGCGGCTGGCCCGCTGCGGGGAGTGTGGGGGTGAAAAAACATCTGTGTACCATCATCCATCCCAGAGAGGGAAGTGGAATATCGTGCTGACTCTCGGTAAACTCCAATCTGATTAATCTCTGGCAGCAGCTCAAAGGATTGAAATCCTGTTCCACTTTACTGAGATTGATTGATTGAATGATTGGAAAGAGGGTTTCTCCTGGGATTGAGTAAAACTCACCGAGAGGGAACGAAACAAACATCCAGGAGACGGCGAGTAGATGGGGCACCTCACAGAGAGAGACGGGCACTGGGCACTGGGTACAGTGTGACCCAGAGAGAGACGGGCACTGGGTACAGTGTGACCCAGAGAGAGACGGGCACTGGGTACAGTGTGACCCAGAGAGAGACGGGCACTGGGCACTGGGTACAGTGTGACCCAGAGAGAGACGGGCACTGGGCACTGGGTACAGTGTGACCCAGAGAGAGACGGGCACTGGGCACTGGGTACAGTGTGACCCAGAGAGAGACGGGCACTGGGTACAGTGTGACCCAGAGAGAGACGGGCACTGGGTACAGTGTGACCCAGAGAGAGACGGGCACTGGGCACTGGGTACAGTGTGACCCAGAGAGAGATGGGCACTGGGCACTGGGTACAGTGTGACCCAGAGAGAGACGGGCACTGGGTACAGTGTGACCCAGAGAGAGATGGGCACTGGGTACAGTGTGACCCAGAGAGAGACGGGCACTGGGTACAGTGTGACCCAGAGAGGGACGGGCACTGGGTACAGTGTGACCCAGAGAGAGACGGGCACTGGGTACAGTGTGACCCAGAGAGAGACGGGCACTGGGTACAGTGTGACCCAGAGAGAGACGGGCACTGGGTACAGTGTGACCCAGAGAGAGACGGGCACTGGGTACAGTGTGACCCAGAGAGGGACGGGCACTGGGTACAGTGTGACCCAGAGAGAGACGGGCACTGGGTACAGTGTGACCCAGAGAGAGACGGGCACTGGGCACTGAATACAGTGTGACCCAGAGAGAGACGGGCACTGGATACAGTGTGACCCAGAGAGAGATGGGCACTGGGCACTGTGTACAGTGTGGCCCAGAGAGAGACGGGCACTGGATACAGAGTGACCCAGAGAGAGACGGGCACTGGGCATTGGATACAGTGTGACCCAGAGAGAGACGGGCACTGCGTACAGTGTGACCGACAGAGAGATGGGCACTGGGTACTGGGTACATTGTGTCCCAGAGAGAGACGGGCACTGGGCACTGGATACAGTGTGACCCAGAGAGAGACGGGCACTAGGCACTGGGTACAGTGTGACCCAGAGAGAGACGGGCACTGGATACAGTGTGACCCAGAGAGAGACGGGCACTGGGCATTGGATACAGTGTGACCCAGAGAGAGACGGGCACTGGGCACTGGGTACAGTGGAACCCAGAGAGAGACGGGCACTGGATACAGTGGGACCCACAGAGAGACGGGCATTGGGCACTGGGTACAGTGTGACCCAGAGAGAGACGGGCACTCGGCACTGGGTACAGTGTGACCCAGAGAGAGACGGGCACTGGATACAGTGTGACCCAGAGAGAGACGGGCACTAGGCACTGGGTACAGTGTGACCCAGAGAGAGATGGGCACTGGATACAGTTTGCCCCAGAGAGAGACGGGCACTAGGCACTGGGTACAGTGTGACCCAGAGAGATTCGGGCACTGGGTACAGTGTGACCCAGAGAGAGACAGGCACTGGGCGCTGAGTACAGTGTGACCCAGATAGAGACATGCACTGGATACAGTGTGACCCAGAGAGAGAAGGGCACTGGGTACAGTGTGACCCAGAGAGAGACGGGCACTGGGCACTGGATACAGTGTGACCCAGAGAGAGACGGGCACTGGATACAGTGTGACCCAGAGAGAGATGGGCACTGGGCACTGTGTACAGTGTGGCCCAGAGAGAGACGGGCACTGGATACAGAGTGACCCAGAGAGAGACGGGCACTGGGCATTGGATACAGTGTGGCCCAGAGAGAGACGGGCACTGGGCATTGGATACAGTGTGACCCAGAGAGAGACGGGCACTGCGTACAGTGTGACCTACAGTGAGACGGGCACTGGGTACTGGGTACAGTGTGTCCCAGAGAAAGACGGGCACTGGGCACTGGATACAGTGTGACCCAGAGAGAGACGGGCACTGGGCACTGGATACAGTGTGACCCAGAGAGAGACGGGCACTGGGCATTGGATACAGTGTGACCCAGAGAGAGACGGACACCGGGCACTGGATACAGTGTGACCCAGAGAGAGACGGGCACTGGGTACAGTGTGACCCAGAGAGAGACGGACACTGGACACTGGGTACAGTGTGACCCAGAGAGAGACGGACACTGGGCACTGGATACAGTGTGACCCAGAGAGAGATGAGCACTGGGCACTGGGTACAGTGTGACCCAGAGAGAGACGGGCACTGGGCACTGGATACAGTGTGACCCAGAGAGAGACGGGCACTGGATACAGTGGGACCCACAGAGAGACGGGCACTGGGCACTGGGTACAGTGTGACCCAGAGAGAGACGGGCACTAGGCACTGGGTACAGTGTGACCCAGAGAGAGACGGGCACTGGATACAGTGTGACCCAGAGAGAGACGGGCACTAGGCACTGGATACAGTGTAACCCAGAGAGAGACGGGCACTGGATACAGTGTGACCCAGAGAGAGACGGGCACTAGGCACTGGGTACAGTGTGACCCAGAGAGATTCGGGCACTGGGTACAGTGTGACCCAGAGAGAGACAGGCACTGGGCGCTGAGTACAGTGTGACCCAGAGAGGGACGGGCACTGCGTACAGTGTGACCCAGAGAGAGACGGGCACTGGATACAGTGTGACCCAGAGAGAGATGGGCACTGGGCACTGGGTACAGTGTGACCCAGAGAGGGACGGGCACTGGGCACTGGGTACAGTGTGGCCCAGAGAGAGACGGGCACTGGGCATTGGATACAGTGTGACCCAGAGAGAGACGGGCACTGCGTACAGTGTGACCGACAGAGAGATGGGCACTGGGTACTGGGTACAGTGTGTCCCAGAGAGAGACGGGCATTGGGCACTGGATACAGTGTGACCCAGAGAGAGACGGGCACTGGGCACTGGATACAGTGTGACCCAGAGAGAGATAGACGGGCACTCGGCACTGGATACAGTGTGACCCAGAGAGAGACGGGCACTGGGCACTGGATACAGTGTGACCCAGAGAGAGACGGGCACTGGGTACAGTGTGACCCAGAGAGAGACGGACACTGGGCACTGGGTACAGTGTGACCCAGAGAGAGACGGGCACTGGGCACTGGATACAGTGTGACCCAGAGAGAGACGAGCATTGGGCACTGGGTACAGTGTGACCCAGAGAGAGACGGGCACTAGGCACTGGGTACAGTGTAACCCAGAGAGAGACGGGCACTGGATACAGTGGGACCCACAGAGAGACGGGCACTAGGCACTGGGTACAGTGTGACCCAGAGAGAGACGGGCACTAGGCACTTGGTACAGTGTGACCCAGAGAGAGACGGGCACTGGATACAGTGTGACCCAGAGAGAGACGGGCACTGGGCACTGGGTACAGTGTGACCCAGAGAGGGACGGGCACTGGACACTGGGTACAGTGTGACCCAGAGAGAGACGGGCACTGGGCACTGGGTAGTGTGACCCAGAGAGAGACGGGCACTGGGCACTGGGTACAGTGTGACCCAGAGAGAGATGGACACTGGGCACTGGATACAGTGTGACCCAGAGAGAGACGAGCACTGGGCACTGGATACAGTACAACCTAGAGAGATTTGGGCACTGAGCACTTGATAGTATGACCCAGAGGGAGATGACCACTGGGCACTGGATACAGTGTGACCCAGAGAGATGGAGCACTTGGTACCATATGACTAAAGGACTTTAAATGACATCTCTGCAGGAGTCCCTCAGGATAGTGTCCTCGGCCCAACCATCTTCAGCTGCTTCATCAATGACCTTCCCTCCATCATAAGATCAGAAGTGGGGATGTTTACTGATGATTTCACATTGTTCAGCATCAGTCCATGTTCAAATACAGCAAGATCTGGACAATATCCAGGATTGGGCTGCCAATTGATAAGTAAGACCATAAGACCATAAGACCATAAGACATAGGAGTGGAAGTAAGGCCATTCGGCCCATCGAGTCCACTCCGCCATTCAATCATGGCTGATGCGCATTTCAGCTCCACTTACCAGCGTTCTCCCCGTAGCCCTTAATTCCTCGAGACAACAAGAATCTATCAATCTCGGCCTTGAAGACATTTAGCGTCCTGGCTTCCACTGCACTCCGTGGCAATGAATTCCACAGGCCCACCACTCTCTGGCTGAAGAAATGTCTCCGCATTTCTGTTCTGAAATGACCCCCTCTAATTCTAAGGCTGTGTAACATTAGTGCCACACAAATGCCAGGCTGTCACCAATAAGAGACAATCTAACCACCACCCTTTAACAATCAATGGTGTTATCATCACTGAGTCCACCTCTATCACCACCCTGGGAGTTATATTTGACCAAAAGCTCACCTGGACTCCCCACATAAACACCAGTGGCTCCAGGAGCAGGTCAGAGCTGGGAATACTGCGGTGAGTAATTCACCTCCTGACTCCCCAAAGTCTGTCCACCATCTACAAGGTCCAAGTCAGGATGGTGATGGGCTATTTGTTCAAGAAAGGATCAAGGCAAAAGATGGGAAATTATAGGCCAATTAGCTTAACTTCGCTTGTAAGTAAAATTCTAGAATCCATCGTTAAGGATGAGATTTCCAAATTCTTGGAAGTGTAGGGTCGGATTAGAATAAGTCAGCATGGATTTAATAGGGGAGGTGTGCCTGACAAACCTGTTAGAATTCTTTGAAGAAGTAACAAGTAGGTTAGACCAGGGAAATCCAGTGGATGTTATCTATCTAGACTTCCAAAAGGCCTTTGATAAGGTGCCACACAGGAGGCTGCTGAGCAAGGTGAGGCCCATGGTGTTCGAGATGAGCTACTGGCATGGATTGGGGATTGGCTGTCTGACAGAAGGTAGAGAGTTGGATAAAAGGTTCTTTTTCGGAATGGCAGCTAGTGACAAGTGGTGTCCCACAGAGTTCAGTGTTGGGGCCGCAGCTGTTCACTTTATATATTAATGATCTGGTTGAAGGAATTAGGTGCAATGATACTAAGTTAGGTGGACAGGCAGGGAGTATTGAGGAGGTGAGGAAGCTGCAGAAAGATTTAGACAGTTTAGGAGAGTGGTCCAGGAAATGGCAGATGGAATTCAATGTGAGCAAATGCAAGGTCTTGCACTTTGGAAAAATGAACACAGGCGTGGACTATTTTCTAAATGGTGAGAAAATTCATAAAGCCAAAGTACAGAGGGATCTGGGAGTGCTAGTCCAGGGTTCTCTAAAGGTTGACCTGCAGGTTGAGCCCTTGGTTAAGAAAGCAAATGTAATGTTCTTATTTATCTCAAAAGCACCGTTGTGCTACGGAGACTTTATAAAGCTCTGGTTAGGCCCCATTTGGAGTACTGTGTCCAGTTTTGGGCCCCACACCTCAGGAGGGACATACTGGCACTGGAACGTGTCCAGCAGAGATTCACACGGATGATCCCTGGAATGGTAGGTCTAACATATGATGAACGGCTGAGGATCCTGGGATTGTATTCATTAGAGTTCAGAAGGTTGAGGGGAGATCTCATAGAAATTTACAAGATAATGCATGGCTTAGAAAGGATGGACGCTGGGAAGTTGTTTCCATTAGATGGGGATACTACGACACATGGGCACAGCCTCAGAATTAGAGGGGGTCAATTTGGAACGGAAATGAGGAGACATTTCTTCAGCCAGAGAGTGGTGGGCCTGTGGAATTCATTGCCACGGAGCGTAGTGGAGGCCGAGACATTAAATGTCTTCAAGGCAGAGATTGATAAATTATTGATGTCGCAAGGAATTAAAGGATATGGGGAGAGTATGGGTAAGTGGAATTGAAATGCCCATCAGTCATGATTGAATGGCGGAGTGGACTCAATAGGCCGAATGGCCTTACTTCCACTCCTATGTCTTATGGTCTTATATTCCCCACTTGCCCTGGATAGGTGCAGCTCCAACAACACTCGAGAAGCTCGACACCAATCAGGACAAAGCAGCCGCTTGATTGGCACCACATCCACAAGCATCCACTCCCTCCCCCATCGACACTCAGTAGCAGCAGTGTGTACCATCTACAAGATGCATTACAGAAATTCACCAAAGATCCTCATACAGCACCTTCCAAACCCACAACCACTTCCATCTAGAAGGACAAGGGCAGCAGATACATGGGAACACCACCCCCTGCAAGTTCCCCTTCAAGCCACTCACCATCTTGACTTGGAAATATATCACCGTTCCCTCAGTGTCGCTGGGTCAGAATCCTGGAATTCCCTCTTTTAGGGTATTGTGGGTCACCCTACAGCACATGGACTGCAGCGGTTCAAGGAGGCAGCTCACCCCCACCTTCTGAAGGGACAACTAGGGACGGGCAATAAATGATGGCCCAGCCAGCTACACCCAGATCCCAATACCTATGAATGGATAACAATATTTCTGAACTGTTCAGTTTGATGAGCTATTCTGTGCATTTGAGGAGTTGTTTGCTGTATTTGTTGTCTGTTATATTTGAGTTTTGTGGTGTATTTGATGAGGCGCGTGGTGTATTTGATGAGGTGTGTGGTGTATTTGATGAGGTGTGTGGTGTATTTGATGTGGTGTGTGGTGTATTTGATGAGGTGTTTAGTGTATTTGATGAGGTGTGTGGTGTATTTGATGAGGCATTTGGTGTATTTGATGAGGTGTTTGGTGTATTTGATGAGGTGTTTGGTGTATTTGATGAGGTGTTTGGTGTATTTGATGAGGTGTGTGGTGTATTTGATGAGGTGTTTGGTGTATTTGATGAGGTGTGTGGTGTATTTGATGAGGCATTTGGTGTATTTGATGAGGTGTTTGGTGTATTTGATGAGGTGTTTGGTGTATTTGATGAGGTGTGTGGTGTATTTGATGAGGCATTTGGTGTATTTGATGAGGTGTTTGGTGTATTTGATGAGGTGTTTGGTGTATTTGATGAGGTGTGTGGTGTATTTGATGAGGTGTTTAGTGTATTTGATGAGGTGTTTGGTGTATTTGATGAGGCATTTGGTGTATTTGATGAGGTGTTTGGTGTATTTGATGAGGTGTTTGGTGTATTTGATGAGGTGTGTGGTGTATTTGATGAGGTGTGTGGTGTATTTGATGAGGTGTTTGGTGTATTTGATGAGGTGTTTGGTGTATTTGATGAGGTGTGTGGTGTATTTGATGAGGCATTTGGTGTATTTGATGAGGTGTTTGGTGTATTTGATGAGGTGTGTGGTGTATTTGATGTGGTGTTTGGTGTATTTGATGAGGCGTGTGGTGTATTTGATGAGGTGTGTGGTGTATTTGATGAGGTGTTTGGTGTATTTGATGAGGCGTGTGGTGTATTTGATGAGGTGTGTGGTGTATTTGATGAGGTGTTTGGTGTATTTGATGAGGTGTTTGGTGTATTTGATGAGGTGTGTGGTGTATTTGATGAGGCATTTGGTGTATTTGATGAGGTGTTTGGTGTATTTGATGAGGTGTGTGGTGTATTTGATGTGGTGTTTGGTGTATTTGATGAGGTGTGTGGTGTATTTGATGAGGTGTGTGGTGTATTTGATGAGTGTTTGGTGTATTTGATGAGGTGTGTGGTGTATTTGATGAGGCATTTGGTGTATTTGATGAGGTGTTTGGTGTATTTGATGTGGTGTGTGGTGTATTTGATGAGGTGTTTGGTGTATTTGATGTGGTGTTTGGTGTATTTGATGAGGTGTTTGGTGTATTTGATGAGGTGTTTGGTGTATTTGATGAGGTGTTTGGTGTATTTGATGTGGTGTGTGGTGTATTTGATGTGGTGTGTGGTGTATTTGATGAGGTGTTTGGTGTATTTGATGTGGTGTTTGGTGTATTTGATGAGGTGTGTGGTGTATTTGATGAGGTGTTTGGTGTATTTGATGAGGTGTTTGGTGTATTTGATGCGGTGTGTGGTGTATTTGATGAGGTGTGTGGTGTATTTGATGAGGTGTGTGGTGTATTTGATGAGGTGTTTGGTGTATTTGATGAGGTGTGTGGTGTATTTGATGAGGTGTGTGGTGTATTTGATGCGGTGTGTGGTGTATTTGATGAGGTGTTTGGTGTATTTGATGAGGTGTTTGGTGTATTTGATGAGGTGTGTGGTGTATTTGATGAGGTGTGTGGTGTATTTGATGCGGTGTGTGGTGTATTTGATGAGGTGTGTGGTGTATTTGATGAGGCATTTGGTGTATTTGATGAGGTGTTTGGTGTATTTGATGAGGTGTGTGGTGTATTTGATGTGGTGTTTGGTGTATTTGATGAGGCGTGTGGTGTATTTGATGAGGTGTGTGGTGTATTTGATGAGGTGTTTGGTGTATTTGATGAGGCGTGTGGTGTATTTGATGAGGTGTGTGGTGTATTTGATGAGGTGTTTGGTGTATTTGATGAGGTGTTTGGTGTATTTGATGAGGTGTGTGGTGTATTTGATGAGGTGTGTGGTGTATTTGATGAGGCATTTGGTGTATTTGATGAGGTGTTTGGTGTATTTGATGAGGTGTTTGGTGTATTTGATGTGGTGTGTGGTGTATTTGATGAGGTGTTTGGTGTATTTGATGAGGTGTGTGGTGTATTTGATGTGGTGTTTGGTGTATTTGATGAGGTGTGTGGTGTATTTGATGAGGTGTGTGGTGTATTTGATGAGGTGTTTGGTGTATTTGATGAGGTGTGTGGTGTATTTGATGAGGCATTTGGTGTATTTGATGAGGTGTTTGGTGTATTTGATGTGGTGTTTGGTGTATTTGATGAGGTGTGTGGTGTATTTGATGAGGTGTGTGGTGTATTTGATGAGGTGTTTGGTGTATTTGATGAGGTGTTTGGTGTATTTGATGAGGTGTTTGGTGTATTTGATGAGGTGTTTGGTGTATTTGATGAGGTGTTTGGTGTATTTGATGCGGTGTGTGGTGTATTTGATGAGGTGTGTGGTGTATTTGATGAGGTGTGTGGTGTATTTGATGAGGTGTTTGGTGTATTTGATGAGGTGTGTGGTGTATTTGATGAGGTGTGTGGTGTATTTGATGAGGTGTTTGGTGTATTTGATGAGGTGTGTGGTGTATTTGATGAGGTGTGTGGTGTATTTGATGAGGTGTGTGGTGTATTTGATGAGGTGTTTGGTGTATTTGATGAGGTGTGTGGTGTATTTGATGTGGTGTTTGGTGTATTTGATGAGGTGTGTGGTGTATTTGATGAGGTGTTTGGTGTATTTGATGAGGTGTTTGGTGTATTTGATGAGGTGTGTGGTGTATTTGATGAGGTGTGTGGTGTATTTGATGAGGTGTTTGGTGTATTTGATGTGGTGTTTGGTGTATTTGATGAGGTGTGTGGTGTATTTGATGAGGTGTGTGGTGTATTTGATGAGGTGTTTGGTGTATTTGATGTGGTGTGTGGTGTATTTGATGAGGTGTGTGGTGTATTTGATGAGGTGTTTGGTGTATTTGATGAGGTGTGTGGTGTATTTGATGAGGTGTGTGGTGTATTTGATGAGGTGTGTGGTGTATTTGATGAGGTGTTTGGTGTATTTGATGAGGTGTGTGGTGTATTTGATGTGGTGTTTGGTGTATTTGATGAGGTGTGTGGTGTATTTGATGAGGTGTTTGGTGTATTTGATGAGGTGTTTGGTGTATTTGATGAGGTGTTTGGTGTATTTGATGCGGTGTGTGGTGTATTTGATGAGGTGTGTGGTGTATTTGATGAGGTGTGTGGTGTATTTGATGAGGTGTTTGGTGTATTTGATGAGGTGTGTGGTGTATTTGATGAGGTGTGTGGTGTATTTGATGCGGTGTGTGGTGTATTTGATGAGGTGTGTGGTGTATTTGATGAGGTGTGTGGTGTATTTGATGAGGTGTGTGGTGTATTTGATGTGGTGTGTGGTGTATTTGATGAGGTGTGTGGTGTATTTGATGAGGTGTTTGGTGTATTTGATGAGTTGTTTGGTGTATTTGATGAGGTGTGTGGTGTATTTGATGTGGTGTGTGGTGTATTTGATGTGGTGTGTGGTGTATTTGATGAGGTGTGTGGTGTATTTGATGAGGTGTGTGGTGTATTTGATGAGGTGTTTGGTGTATGTAAGGAGCTATTCCGTGTATCTAAGTGCGTTCTCACTGATAATTTCCAAAGTGTCAGGACGATCTCACTCGTTCTGTTGGTGAGTTTGAAAGGGGATGTGGTCAATCAGGAATCCTTGTCTCAGCAAATTTACTACGTGTTGTTAGGCTGTCAGGGACTGTCGACTTTAAGGGAGAATCATCACATTTCTGTTGAAACACACTCCTGGACTTGCTCGGCTAAAAGGCTGACAACCAATTATTTCTGAATCCCAGCACCAATTATGAAAATCCAATTGAGTCGTGACAGCTGGTGAATGTGGGGATTTCTGGGTCTCATCTTTCAAACAAAGACTTTCATTTCCATATGAGCGTTCAGTACCTCGTGATATTCCAGAACTCTTTCCAAACAAGGAAGTAATTTTCCACACAGGCGGTGTTGGTAAGGAGCGAATACAACAGGACATTCTAATGAAGGTGGAGACAATAACTACATGCCTTTGTGATTGTTAATATCAGGATCCATTTCTCTGTCTACTGTTCCAACAATCAGACAGCACAGGATGAGGCTGTTCGTTCCATTGTGTCCCTGCCAGCTCTTTCTAAGACTGTCCAATTATCCCTAGACCTGGCCTTGGTTCCTATCCCCCAATTCCAAAGGACTTTAATTTGACATGATGGGTTGAATGGCCTTCTCTGAGCTGTAAATTTCTGGGATTCCCTCAGGTTTTCCCTGTTGGAAGGCAGTTTATTTGAGGCTGGGATTATAATCCAAATATTCACTCTGGAATCTCACAGTCCATTCCCCTGGAACACTGTGAGGGAACAGTGACCTGAGACCAGGGTTCCAGCTGGGGCTGTGGACATCCTCCTCATTAAGGTGGTAAAAACAATGACTGCAGATGGTGGAAACCAGATTCTGGATCAGTGGTGCTGGAAGAGCACAGCAGTTCAGGCAGCATCCGAGGACAGGCAAAATCGACGTTTCGGGCAAAAGCCCTTCATCAGGAATAAAGGCAGAGAGACTGAAGCGTGGAGAGATAAGCTAGAGGAGGGTGGGGGTGGGGAGAGAGTAGCATAGAGTACAATGGGTCAGTGGGGAAGGAGATGAAGGTGATAGGTCAGGGAGGAGAGGGTCGCATAAACCAAATCATCCGCCGACATTTCCGCCACCTTCAAAAAGACCCCACCACCAGGGATATATTTCCCTCCCCACCCCTCTCCGCCTTCCGCAAAGACCGTTCCCTCCGTGACTACCTGGTCAGGTCCACGCACCCCCACAACCCACCCTCCCATCCTGGCACCTTCCCCTGCCACCACAGGAACTGTAAAATCTGCGCCCACACCTCCTCCCTCACCTCCATCCAAGGCCCTAAAGGAGCCTTCCACATCCATCAAAGTTTTACCTGCACATCCACCAATATCATTTATTGTATCCCTTGCTCCCGATGCGGTCTCCTCTACATTGGGGAGACTGGGCGCCTCCTAGCAGAGCGCTTTAGGGAACATCTCCGGGACACCCGCACCAATCAACCAAACCACCCCGTGGCCCAACATTTCAACTCCTCCTCCCACTCTGCCGAGGACATGGAGGTGCTGGGCCTCCTCCACCGCCGCTCCCTCACCACCAGACGCCTGGAGGAAGAATGCCTCATCTTCCGCCTCGGAACACTTCAACCCCAGGGCATCAATGTGGATTTCAACAGCTTCCTCATTTCCCCTTCCCCCACCTCATCCTAGTTTCTAACTTCCAGCAACACTATCCCCTTGACTTGTTCGAACTTGTCCGACCTGCCCAGCTCCTTTTCCACCTATCCACTCCACCCTCTCCTCCCTGACCTATCACCTTCATCTCCTTCCCCACTGACCCATTGTACTCTATGCTACTCTCTCCCCACCCCCACCCTCCTCTAGCTTATCTCTCCACGCTTCAGTCTCTCTGCCTTTATTCCTGATGAAGGGCTTTTGCCCGAAACGTCGATTTTGCCTGTCCTCGGATGCTGCCTGAATTGCTGTGCTCTTCCAGCACCACTGATCCAGAATCCTCCTCATTAACCCAGACTCTGACCAATATCCCCCTCCCTACCCACTCCCCCCTCCCTCCATTAAACCGGACCCCGACCAATATCCCCCTCCCTACCCACTCCCCTCTCCCTCCATTAACCTGGATCCCGACCAATATCCCCCTCCCTACCCAATCCCCCCTCCCTCCATTAACCCGGACCCCGACCAATATCCCCCTCCCTACCCATTCCCCCCTCCCTCCATTAACCCGTACCCCGACCAATATCCCCCTCCCTACCCACTCCCCCTCCCCCACCACCCCTGGACAATTGCCTGGATATTCACCCTGACCTGGCTCGATCCGCCTGGAGCAGAATCCCTGATGGAGCGATTCCCTTTGGGAATGTCATGAACTGAGAGACAAGATGACTGAAGAATGATTTCATCTTGTTGTTGCAATGACTGACTGACCCCTGACCCTCTCATCAATCAATAGATTATTTTTGTTTGAGTAATGAGATCTCAGTTCCATTTCCTGTCCGTCTCCCGTTGACCCTCCTCTGTTTCACCCCCCCCCCCCTCCCTGCCACACATTTAATATCAAACACAACAAGAGACAGAAAATAAGGCCCAGGATTCAAGACCCACGCCAACAAATAAATCAGTCTGAAAATCGCAGAGCAACCCAGAGGGAGTGCCGCACTGTCAGAGGGTCAGTGCTGAGGGAGTGCTGCACTGTCAGAGGGTCAGTACTGAGGGAGTGCCGCACTGTCGGAGGGTCAGTACTGAGGGAGTGCTGCACTGTCAGAGGGTCAGTACTGAGGGAGTGCCGCACTGTCAGAGGGTCAGTGTTGAGGGAGCGCCGCACTGTCAGAGGGTCAGTGCTGAGGGAGTGCCGCACTGTCAGAGGGTCAGTGCTGAGGGAGTGCCGCACTGTCAGAGGGTCAGTACTGAGGGAGTGCTGCACTGTCAGAGGGTCAGTACTGAGGGAGTGCCGCACTGTCAGAGGGTCAGTGCTGAGGGAGTGCTGCACTGTCAGAAGGTCAGTGCTGAGGGAGTGCCGCACTGTCAGAGGGTCAGTACTGAGGGAGTGCCGCACTGTCAGAGGGTCAGTGCTGAGGGAGTGCCGCACTGTCAGAGGGTCAGTGCTGAGGGAGTGCCGCACTGTCAGAGGGTCAGTGCTGAGGGAGTGCCGCACTGTCAGAGGGTCAGTACTGAGGGAGTGCCGCACTGTCAGAGGGTCAGTGCTGAGGGAGTGCCGCACTGTCAGAGGGTCAGTGCTGAGGGAGTGCCGCACTGTCAGAGGGTCAGTGCTGAGGGAGTGCCGCACTGTCAGAGGGTCAGTGCTGAGGGAGTGCCGCACTGTTAGAGGGTCAGTGATGAGGGAGTGCCGCACTGTTAGAGGGTCAGTGCTGAGGGAGTGCCGCACTGTCAGAGGGTCAGTACTGAGGGAGCGCCACACTGTCAGAGGGTTACATCCTGAGACACTGCTCATCCTGTCCTGGGGATCGATCCATGTTTTTCAGGATGTGGAAGATCTCGTTATGTTTCCCCATCCGCTATCTCCCCCTTTTCCTGGTGAACAGCACCGTTCTCACTGCCCCTCTGTCCGTGTGGAGAAAACAATGTCTTCATTCAGAACGCGACCTTGTCATTCCCTCTGCACACACACTGTCTCCTCTCAGGCCTCTTCCCTGAATGTTTCTGACTTTAAGCTCTTGCTCCTGATGTGTCGGTAAACATTGTTTGTTTCTCCTTGGCTTTAATTGCTAACATTTGTTCCTTTCATCATCTTTCTTCCTGAACCCCCCCTGGCCAGTGTATTAGACCATAGACCATAAATATCGGAGCAGAATTGGGCTATTCAACCCATCGAATCTGCTTCACCATTCGACCATGGCTGATATATTTCTCAATCCCATTCTTCTGCCATCTCCCATTAATCCGTGATCCCGTCCTGATCAGGAAACCTATCAATCTCTGTCTTAAATATACTCAGTGACTTGGCCTCCCCAGCCCTCTGAGGTAATGAGTTCCACAGACTCCCCACCTTCTGGGTGAAGAAATTCGTCCTTAGCTCAGTTCTAAAGAGTTGTCCCTTCACCCGGAGGCTGTGTCTCTCCGACTGGTGGAAACATCTTCTCCATGACCACTCTATCCAGGCCGAAATGTTCCAGGATATAGACACTTCAGACAGGACAGGGAGGGAAGTAAAAGAGGGTGTAAAGTTGTATTGATGGTCAGGGACGATATCACGGCCGTGCTAAAGGAGGACACTATGGCGGTCTTGGGTAGGGAGGCATTATGGGTGGAGCTGAGAAATAAGAAGGGTGCAGTTACATTGATGGGGCTGTATTACAGGCCTCCCAACAGTGAGCATGAGGTAGAAGAACAAATAGGTAAACAGATTATGGAAAGATGTAGAGGCAACAGGGTAGTGGTGATGGAGATTTTAATTTTTCCAACATTGACTGGGACACACTTAGTGTCAGAGGTCTGGATGGATTAGAATTTGTATGAAGTGTCCTGGGGAGATTTCTAGAGCAGTATGTCAATAGTTCGATGAGGGAAGGGGCCATATTGGACCTGATACTGGGGAACGAGCCAGGACAGGTGGTAGAAGTTGCGGTGGGGGATTTCTTTGGGAACAGTGACCACAATTCTGTAAGTTTTAGAATACTCGGAGATAAAGATGAGAGTGGTCCTAAGGGAAGAGTATTAAACTGGGCCAATTGTATCAAAATTAGGCAGAAGCTCAGAACTGTAGATTGGACACAGCTATTTGAAGGGAAGTCCAAATTTGAGATGTGGGAGGCTTTCAAATTTAGATTAAAGATAGTGCAGGATAGGCATGTCCCGTTGAATACAAGGGATAGGAAAGGGCAAGATTCGTGAACCGTGGATGGCAGGAGAAATTGTACAACTAGCCAAGAGGAAAAGGGAAGTGTACATAAGGTCCAGGCAGCTAAGAACAGAACGGGCCCTGGAGGAATATCGGGAGAGTAGGACCAATCTTAAATGAGGAATCAAGCGGGCTAAAAGGGATCAGGAAATAGCTTCAGCGAGCAGAATTAAGGAGAATCCCAAAGCCTTTTATTCTTATATAAGAAGCAAGTGGGTAACTAGAGAAGGGATTAGTCCACTAAATGATAATGAAGGAAGGATGTGTGTTGAACCTGAGAGAATGGGTGAGATTCTGAATGATTACTTTGCATCAGTGTTCACTGAGGAGAGGGACATGATGAATGTTGAGATTAGAGATAGAAGTTTGATTCGTCTGGATCACGTTGGCATAAGTAGGGAAGATGTGTTGGGTAGGCTAGAGGTTATTAAGGTGGACAAATCCCCAGGACCGGATGGGATCTATCCCAGGTTGCTGAGGGAGGTGAGAGAGGAAATAGCTGGGGCCCTGACAGATATCTTTGTGGCATCCTTAAATACAGGTGAGGTGCCAGAGGACTGGAGGGTTGCTCATGTTGTCCCCCTGTACAAGAAGGATAGTAGGGATATCCCAGGTAACTACAAACCAGTGAGCCTGGCGTCAGTGGTGGGAAAGTTGCTGGAGAAGGTACTGAGGGATAGGATCTATTTATATTTGGAAAATAATGGGCTTATCAGTGAGAGGCAACATGGTTTCGTGCGGGGGAGATCGTGTCTGACCAACTTCATAGAGTTCTTTGAGGAAGTGACCAAGTTGATAGATGCAGGAAGGGTTGAAGATGTCATACACATGAACTTTAGTAAGGTGTTTGATAAGGTTCCCCATGGTAGACTAATGGAGAAAGTGAAGTCACATGGTGTGCAGGGTGTTCTAGCTCAGTGGATAAAGAACTGGTTGAGCAACAGGAGACAGAGAGTAGTAGTTGAAGGGAGTTTCTCAAAATGGAGAAAGGTGACCAGTGGTGTTCCACAGGGGTCAGTGCTGGGGCCACTGTTGTTTGTGATATACACAAATGATCTGGAAGAGGGCACTGTTGGTATGACCAGCAAGTTTGCAGATGACACGAAGATTGTGAAGTAGCAGAAAGCATAAGGGACTGTCAGAGAATACAGGAGGATATAGATAGACTGGAGAGTTGGGTGGAGAAGTGGCAGATGGCGTTCAATCCAGACAAATGTGAGGTGATGCATTTTGGGAAGTCTAGTTCTAGAGCGAATTATACAGTGAATGGAAGAGCCTTGGGAAAAGTTGACGGGCAGATAGATCTGGGAGTGCAGGTCCATTGTACCCTGAAGGTTGCTGCACAGGTGGATAGAGTGGTCAAGAAGGCATATAGTATGCTTGCCTTCATTGAACGGGGTATTGAGTATCAGAACTGGCAAGTCATGTTAAAATTGTACAAGACATTGGTTTGGCTGCATTTCGAATACTGTGTCCAGTTCTGGTCACCACATTACCAAAAGGATGTGGATGCTTTGGAGAGGGTGCAGAGAAGGTTTACGAGGATGTTGCCTGGTATGGAAGGTGCTAGCTATGAAGAGAGGTTGAATAGGTTAGGATTGTTTTCACTAGAAAAAAGGAGATTGAGAGGGGACCTGTGGACCTCAATCAGAATCATGAAGGGTATAGACAGGGTAGATAGAGATAAGCGTTTTCCCAGGGTGATGGGAGGTCATGCTTTCAAGGTGAGAGGTGAAAAGTTTAAGGGAGATACATGTGGCAAGTGTTTTACACAGAGGGTGGTGGGTGTCTGGAACACGTTGCCAGCAGAGGTGGTAGAGACAGGCACGGTAGATTCATTTAAGATGCGTCTGGACAGATGCATGAGTAGTTGGGGAGCAGAGGGATACAGATGCTTAGGGATTGGGCGATAAGTCTAGACAGTGGTTTTGGATCAGCTCAGGCTTGGAGGGCCGAAGGGTCTGTTCCTGGGCTGTAAATTTTCTTTGTTCTTTGTTCTAGGCCTCTCATTCATCCCTCTAAACTCCATCGAGTACAGACTCAGTGTCCTCACACCCTCTTTATCCCTGGGATCATTGTTATGAACCTCGTCTGGACCCCCTCCAACAGCAGCTCATCCTTTCATAGATATGGGGCCCAAATCTGCTCTTAATCTTCAAATGGAGTCTGACCACAGTCTCATACAGCTTCAGCAATACATCTCTGCTCTTGTAGTCTAGCCCTCTTGAAATCAATGCTAACATTGCACCTGCTTTCCTAACTGAACCTACATGTTAGAGTCATAGAGATGTACAACACAGAAACAGACCCTTCGGTCCAACGTGTTCACGCCTACCATAGACCTAAATTAGCCTAGTCCCATTTGCCAGCACTTGGTCCATATCCCTCCAAACCCTTCCTAATCTTATACCCATCCAAATGCCTTTTCAATGTGTTGCAATTGTACCAGCCTCCACCACGTCCTCATTCCATACCCGTACCACCCTCTATGCAAAAAAGTTGCCCCTTACGTCCCTTTTAAATCTTTCCTTTCTCACCTTAAACCTATGCCCTCTAGTTCTGGACTCCCCCACCCCCAGGGAAAAGACTGTTTCTATTTACCTTATCCATGACCCTCATGATTGAATAAACAGAGAATCCTGAACTAGGACTTAGTCACTTTGTGTTTCAGAATTCTAAAGACTTGTCCCATTTAGAAAATAGTCTAAGCCTCTATTCTTCCTTTCAAAGTGCATGACCTCACACTTTCCCACATTATATTCCATCTGCCACTTCTTTGCCATCTCTCCCAACCTGTCCAAGTCCTTCTGCATTCTCCCCAATTCCTCAACACTACCCGTCCCTCCACCTACCTCTGTCTCATTTGCCAACTTTCCAACAACATTCTCAGTTCCTCCGTCCAGATTGTTAATACATAACGGGAACAGTTGTGGTCCCAACACTTTCCTCGGTGGAACTCCACTCGTTACCAGCTGCCATCCTGAAAGAGACCCCTTTATCCCCACTCTCTGCCTTCTGCCAGTCAGCCAATTCCTATTGATGCCAGTACCTTCCCCCTAACACCACGGGCTCTTATCTTATTTCACAGCTTCCTGAGCACCGCCTTGTCAAAGGCCTTTTGGAAATCCAATACGATCACATCCACTGGCTCTCCTTTGTCTAACTCGCTTGTTACCTTCTTAAAGAATTTGAACAATGTGTTGGGTGTGAGCTCCTGTTGATGAAGACGTGCTGATTGAAGTGAAACACTTTCACTGTCCTGAGCCTCCATGAGCTGGGGACACTCAGCAGACCAGGCTGGGGAGAAGTCACTTTATTGGACAGGTTTCATTTGAGGGAAGGCCCCAGTTGGGGATGGAAGGTTTAAGAATGGACACTGCCTGTTTAGTGAAAGCTGATAGAGATTGAGGAGGATGGATTTACACAGGATCTTATCAATAGTGTGAAGCAAGCTGACTGCATGGTGAAAATTCATGTAAATTCTCATTCCAACCCCAGCCTGCTTTCTGATCTCTGAAACCTCCCCCTGGTCTTCTCATTATTGAAATGTTTAGACACAAACACCAGGTGCAGAGTGCTGGCTTTCATTAACTTGAACAAACATTCATTTCTGCCAGCTCACATTCTTTGTAATTAAATTCCAACGCTGCAAATCCCATCGAGCTCCCTGGCAAGATGTTGACTTAAACCTGTCGTTTCGTTATTAAATCAATTCAGGGGGG
Source organism: Chiloscyllium plagiosum (assembly GCF_037043375.1). Classification (NCBI taxonomy): domain Eukaryota; kingdom Metazoa; phylum Chordata; class Chondrichthyes; order Orectolobiformes; family Hemiscylliidae; genus Chiloscyllium; species Chiloscyllium plagiosum. The sequence continues at coordinate 2,013,825 of NW_028270147.1, forward strand.
TGTGGGCATCATTGGCAGGGCTGGTTTTTGTCACCCAGAGAAAATGGAGCTGACCCTTTCGATATAAGGAACGTTGTTGTATTGCCATAGTCTGACCAGACCAAAGGGCTGCTCTCTCTCATTAGAGACAGAGAGATGGCTGATGCTGGTTTAACCTGAGGGTCACCATGCCTCAGGACAGGGGACAGATTGAGAAGGAGAGCCCTTCATGGTAATCTCAGCTGGTGATGGGCATTGAACCCACAGTGTTAGCATCATGAAGCAACTGTCCAGCCAACTGAGCTAACCTAACCACTATGTAAGAAACAGGAACAGCTTGAACCGAGTAATGCTGCATACGGTGGAGTGATTGGAAAGAGATGTCAGTTGGAGCAAGACAAACTTTAATGGGATGTGAAGGGATGGAGCTGGGGGGAATGGAACCAGAAACTGAACAGGAGAAACTGCAGCTGAACAACAGGCCACCTTTCCAAAGGAGAGAAGTTTCAGAAACACAGGAACATTCCAACAAGAGGGAAGGTGAAGGAGGAAGGTGAGGGAGTGAAAAGCAGGCTTCCTGGGATAAACAAAAACAGAGGAAGGAGGATGTATTCAATTCTTCAAGCAGGAACCTCGTCAAATGTAACAAGGTGCAAAGGAAATGAAGAGGAAAATAAGGCTAGCACAGAGAGAATATCAGAATCAAATGGTCATTAACATTAAAAAAAAACCCCAAGACTAGCCAGCAGTTTGTGAATAGTCAGTGGGTGATCAGAAGTGGGGACACTGTACAACTGCCCAGGTTCTGAAAGGGAGCTGTACAGGGAGATAAGGTTGGATAGAGGCATATGGACTGCCCTCCTTCATTGGTAAAGGGAGAGAATACAAAGGTCAGGATGTAGTGCTGAAACTGTCTCAGAGACTGGTGAGGTCAGAGTTGGAGTATTGTGCGCAGTTCTGGTCACCACATTATAGGAACGATACGATCACTGGAGGGGGAGAGAGAGAGAGAGAGAGAAGGTTTACTGGAATGTTGCCAGGGCTGGAGAATTGTAACTGTGACGAGAGATTGGAGGGGTTTGGGGTGTTTTCCGTGCAATAGAGAAGGCTGAGGGGTGAAGTGATCGCAGTATCCAACATTGTGAGGGACAGAGATCGAATAGACAGGAGGAACCTGTTTCCCGTGGCAGAAAGTTCAAAAACCATTGGGTCATTAATTCAAATGAAGTGGCAGAAGGATCAGAGGGACATGAGGAACACCCTTTTCCACAGAGAGTGGTGGGTGGCTGGAATTCACTGCCTGAGTTGGTGATGGAGGCAGAGACCAGAAACACTTGCTAAGATTTGCACCGTCAGTGCTGTAAGCTGCAGGGCTATGGGCCGTGTGCAGGAAGATGGGATTAGAAAGGGCATCTGGGTGTCTTTGGGTCAGCACGGACAAGCTGGGCCGAATGGCCACCTTCTACACTGTATCATTTCTGTGGTTCAATGGGTTAATTTGAGACAAAGAGGGTGATGCATGCTTCAAGGCACAGGGCAGCGCTGGAATATTTAAGGAGCACTTTTTGCAAACTCATTCTCTGATGACATTAATGACTTGATGTTCCTCATTTGAATTAATTTCTCAATTACTTCTATTTTTACAATGTTGTAGTATCTTCCACAAGACAAATGCAATGTATTGGTTTATATCTCTCCTGCTCCCTCTTGCTTAAGAGAATTTTTCCCATTTCAATCTCAAAGAGACAATATTCATTACCTCTATCTATATCTTGATAAAAGTTCCAGTCATCTGGTTCACTCTCTGAGCTGGTTTACTTGATATTCTATTTTCCGTTCTCATCCATGTCTGGCCATTCTTTGCTGGTTTCTAAAACACACAAAATCCTCATGAACATTCTTTCAAACATTGGAATCCACTCGGTTTAATCCAATACATGGTTCATTTCTTTAGGCATCCACAGATTGTTCTGTTTGGTGTTTGGTTTTCAGTGTAATGTGTTTCAACGGATTATTTCATGTAATTTGTTTAAAATTTACTTGTTGCTGTATCTGCTCGTCTATTTATCCAATCAGACTTTGCCAGTTTTCCCCTCCAACCCCAATAATCTTATTTGGGACAGAATGGGAACACAGTGCTACTCTCAGGGCTCTTCCATAGAATGATTTACTCCCAGGTTAGGAAACAAACTCCCTCAGCGCAGAACACAAAATCTGAAATATTTTATTGTGAAATGGATTCACAGTGTATTATCCCAGGAAATTGTCACACGGCATCAAACAAATTCATCTTCCTGAGGCAGTGTGGCACTCCCTCAACACTGACCCTCTGACAGTGCGGCACTCCCTCAGTACTGACCCTCTGACAGTGCGGCACTCCCTCAGCACTGACCCTCTGACAGTGCAGCACTCCCTCAGTACTGACCCTCCGACAGTGCGGCACTCCCTCAGCACTGACTCTCGGACAGTGCAGCACTCCCTCAGCACTGACCCACTGACAGTGCGGCACTCTGTGTGCAGTTCTGGTCTCCAAATTTGAGGAAAGACATTCTGGCTATTGAGCGAGTGCAGCGTAGGTTCACGAGGTCAATTCCTGGAATGGCAGGACTACCTTACACTGAAAGACTGAAGCAACTGGGCTTGTATACCCTTAAGTTTAGAAGACTGAGAGGGGATATGATTGAGACATATAAGATTATTAAAGGATTGGACACTCTGGCAGCAGGAAACATGTTTCCGCTGATGGGTGAGTGCCGAACCAGAGGACACAGCTTAAAAATACGGGGTAGACCATTTAGGACCGAGATGAGGAGAAACTTCTTCACCCAGAGAGTGGTGGCTGTGTGGAATGCTCTGCCCCAGAGGGCAGTGGAGGCTCAGTCTCTGGATTCATTTAAGAAAGAGTTGGATAGAGCTCTCAAAGATAGTGGAATCAAGGGTTATGGAGATAAGGCAGGAACAGGATACTGATTAGGAATGATCAGCCATGATCATATTGAATGGTGGTGCTGGCCCGAAGGGCAGAATGGCCTACTCCTGCACCTATTGTCTATTGCCACTCCCTCAGCACTGACCCTCTGACAGTGTGGCACACCCTCAGCACTGACCCTCTGACAGTGCAGCACTCCCTCAGTGCTGGTAGTGAAGGCAGTGCAATGTTCCTCTTGCAACATGTTTGAGGTGAGGGATGCCATGGTCGTCCCTGCTGATTACACTTGCAGGAAGTGCACCCATCTCCAGCTCCTCCAAGACCGTGTTAGGGAACTGGAGCTGGAGTTGGATGAACTTAGGATCATTCGGGAGGCAGAGGGGGTCATAGATCGGAGCTTTAGGGAAGTAGTAACTCCAAAGATGGCAGACAGATGGGTGACAGTGAGGGGGACTGGGAGGAAGCAGCCAGTGCAGGGACCCCCTGCGGCCGTTCCCCTCAAGAACAAGTATACCGTTTTGGATACTTTTGGGGGGGGGGACTTACCATGGGTAAGTAACGGGGCTCAGGCCTCTGGCACGGAGCCTGTCCCCGTTACTCAGAAGGGAAGGGTGGAGAAGAGCAGAGCAATAGTAATTGGGGACTCGATAGTTCGGGGCACAGATAGGCGGTTTTGTGGGGGCGAGAGAGACTCACGTTTGGTATGTTGCCTCCCAGGTGCAAGGGTACGTGATGTCTCTGATCGTGTTTTCCGGGTCCTGGAGGGGGAGGGGGAGCAGCCCGAAGTCGTGGTCCACATTGGCACCAATGACATAGATAGGAGGAGGGCTGAGGATGTTAGACAGGCTTTCAGGGAGCTAGGTTGGAAGCTCAGAGTTAGAACAAACAGAGTTGTTGTCTCTGGTTTGTTACCCGTGCCACGTGATAGAGAGTCGAGGAATAGGGAGAGAGAACAGTTAAATGCGTGGCTACAGGGATGGTGCAGGAGGGAGGGATTCCGGTATCTGGATAACTGGGGTTCTTTCTGGGGAAGGTGGGACCTCTATAAACAGGATGGTCTGCACCTGAACCTGAGGGGCACCAGTATCCTTGGGGGGAGGTTTGCTAGTGCTCTTGGGGGGAGGGGTTTAAACTAATTCTGCAGGGGCATAGGGACCTACACTGTAGCTTCAGGGTGCAGGACCTGGAGTGTAGGGAGGTTAGGAACATGGCATCAATCTCAAAGGAGGGTGCCTGTAAACAGGAAAGTGGCTTGAAGTGTGTATACTTCAATGCAAGAAGTATACGAAATAAGGTAGGTGAACTTGCAGCGAGGGTTGGTACCTGGGACTTCGATGTTGTGGCTATTACGGAGACATGGGTAGAACAGGGACAGGATTGGCTGTTGCAGGTCCCAGGATTTAAATGTTTTAGTAGGTTTAGAGGTGGGGGTAAAAGAGGGGGAGGTGTGGCATTGCTTGTCAAAGATCGTATTACAGCGGTGGAAAGGACGATGGATGAAGACTCGCCATCTGAGGTAGTTTGGGCTGAGGTTAGGAATAGGAAAGGTGAGGTCACCTTGTTAGGAGTTTTTTACAGGCCTCCTAATAGTCCTAGAAATGTAGAAGAAAGGATTGCGAGGATGATTCAGGAGAAGAGTGAAAGTAATAGGGTGGTTGTTATGGGGGACTTTAACTTTCCTGATATTGATTGGGAAAGCTATAGCTCGAGTTCATTAGATGGGTCGGTGTTTGTCCAATGTGTGCAGGAGGGTTTCCTGACACAATATGTAGACAGGCCAACAAGAGGTGAGGCCATACTGGATTTGGTTCTGGGTAACGAACCAGGCCAGGTGTTCGAATTAGAGGTAGGTGAGCACTTTGGGGACAGTGACCACAATTCGGTGACTTTTACTCTAGTGATGGAGAGGGATAAGTGTGCACTGCAGGGCAAGAGTTATAGCTGGGGACAGGGAAATTATGATGTGGTGAGGCATGACTTAGGATGCGTGGCCTGGAAAAGTAGGCTTCAAGGCAAGGGTGTAATTGATATGTGGAGCTTGTTCAAGGAGCAACTATTGAGTGTCCTTGATAAGTATGTACCTGTCAGGCAGGGAGGAAAGGGTCGTGTGAGGGAGCCATGGTTTAATAAGGAATTGGAATCCCTTGTTAAATGGAAGAGGGCGGCCTATGTAAAGATGAGGCGTGAAGGTTCAATTGGGGCGATTGAGAGTTATAAGGTAGCCAGGAAGGATCTGAAGAGAGAGCTAAGAGCAGCAAGGAGGGGACATGAAAAGTCCTTAGTTGGTAGGATTAGGGAAAACCCTAAGGCTTTCTATAGGTATGTCAGGAATAAAAGAATGACTAGGGTAGGAATAGGTCCAGTCAAGGATAGTAATGGGAAGTTGCGTGTGGAGGCTGAAGAGATTGGGGAGACACTGAATGAATACTTTTCTTCAGTATTCACTCAGGAACAGGACATTGTTGTCAATGTGAATACTGAGTCACAATCAATTAGAATGAATGGCTTTGAGGTATGTAGGGAAGAGGTGTTGGAAATTCTGGAAAGGGTGAAAATAGATAAGTCCCCTGGGCCTGATGGCATTTATCCTAGGATTCTCTGGGAAGCAAGGGAGGAGATTGCAGAGCCATTGGCCTTGATTTTTATGTCCTCGTTGTCTACAGGAATAGTGCCAGAAGACTGGAGGATAGCAAATGTGGTTCCCTTGTTCAAGAAGGGGAGTAGGGATAACCCTAATAACTATAGGCCGGTGAGTCTCACTTCTGTTGTGGGCAAAGTCTTAGAGAGAATTGTAAGGGATAGGATTTATGAACATCTGGATAGGAATAATGTGATCAAGGATAGTCAGCATGGTTTTGTGAAGGGCAGGTCGTGCCTCACAAACCTTATTGAACTCTTTGAGAAGGTGACTAAGGAGGTGGACGAGGGTAAAGCGGTAGATGTGGTGTATAAGGATTTTAGTAAGGCGTTTGATAAGGTTCCCCATGGTAGACTACTGCAAAAAATACGGAGGTATGACATTGAGGGTGAGTTGGAGGTTTGGATTAGGAGTTGGCTGGCTGGAAGAGGACAGAGGGTAGTAGTTGATGGTAAAGGTTCATCTTGGAGTGCAGTTACTAACGGTATTCCGCAAGGATCTGTTTTGGGACCATTGCTGTTTGTCATTTTTATAAATGACCTGGAGGAGGGGCTAGAAGGTTGGGTGAGCGAGTTTGCGGATGATACGAAAGTCGGAGGAGTTGTTGAAAGTGAGGAAGGATGTGGCAGGTTACAGCGGGATATAGATAAGCTGCAGAGCTGGGCAGAAAAGTGGCAAATGGAGTTCAATTAGGTAAGTGTGAGGTGATTCACTTTGGTAAGCGTAACAAAAAGATGGGGTACTGGGCTAATAGTCGGATACTTGGTAGTGTGGATGAGCAGAGGGATCTTGGTGTCCATGTACACAAATCTTTGAAAGTTGCCACCCAGGTAAATAGTGCGGTGAGGAAGGCATATGGCGTACTGGCTTTTATTGGTCGAGGAATTGAGTTCCGGAGTACTGAGGTCATGTTGCAGTTGTATAAGACTCTGGTGCGGCCACATCTGGAGTATTGTGTGCAGTTTTAGTCGCCATACTATAGGAAGGATGTGGAGGCACTGGAACGGGTGCAGAGGAGGTTTACCAGGATGTTGCCTGGTATGGTAGAAAGATCGTATGAGGAAAGACTGAGGCACTTGGGGCTGTTTTCATTGGAGAAAAGAAGGTTTAGGGGTGACTTGATAGAGGTGTACAAGATGATTAGGGGTTTAGATAGGGTTGACCATGAGAACCTTTTTCCTCGTATGGAGTCAGCTATTACGAGGGGGCATAGCTTTAAATTAAGGGGGGTAGGTATAGGACAGATGTTAGGGGTAGGTTCTTAACTCAGCGAGTCATGAGTTCATGGAATGCCCTGCCAGTAGCAGTGGTGGACTCTCCCTCTTTATGGGCATTTAAGCGGGCATTGGATATGGAGGATAGTGGGCTAGTGTAGGTTAGGTGGGCTTGGATCGGCGCAACATCGAGGGCCGAAGGGCCTGTACTGCGCTGTATTCTTCGATGTTCTATGTTCTATGACCGTCTGACAGTGCGGCACTCCCTCAGCACTGACCCTCTGACAGTGCGGCACTCCCACAGTAATGACCCCCTGACAGTGCGGCACTCCCTCAGTACTGACCCTCTGACAGTGCGGCACTCCCTCAGCACTGACCCTCTGACAGTGTGGCACTCCCTCAGCACTGACCCTCTGACAGTGCGGCACTCCCTCAGTACTGACCCTCTGACAGTGCAGCACTCCCTCAGCACTGACCCTCTGACAGTGCGGCACTCCCTCAGCACTGACCCTCTGACAGTGCGGCACTCCCTCAGCACTGACCCTCTGACAGTGTGGCACTCCCTCAGCACTGACCCTCTGACAGTGCGGCACTCCCTCAGCACTGACCCTCTGACAGTGCGGCACTCCCTCAGCACTGACCCTCTGACAGTGCGGCACTCCCTCAGCACTGACCCTCTGACAGTGTGGCACTCCCTCAGTACTGACCCTCTGACAGTGCAGCACTCCCTCAGTACTGACCCTCTGACAGTGCGGCACTCTAACTCCCTCTCAGGAAGTGTCTGGTTTTTGCTGATGGGAAGTGGCAGGAATTTGCAGGATGGTTTTTTTTTGAACATTTACCTTCATTACTGAATGCTGCAGCAATTAGCTTCATTAAGCAGGGCAGCTCGCCAGTGTCACCGTTCCTGAGAATCACAGGCCCTTCATCACTACATACCTTGTCAATTTCAGGTGGTAACAATTCACTTCCGGAAATTAACTTCAAGTTGGGAATGGGCTGATTCCTGAGATGCTGCACTCATTGTGCACACTGACACTGACTGGGCCTGGAATATATGACCATTCGAATGAAATATTCCCCTTTCCTGCCCGGGATGTAGCCACAGACAGCACTAACCTGTGCCGGAGATGGATGTTACTTCCTTCACATCAATAAAGACCTACATTTCGATAATACTGAGGCAGTGTGAGAAACTCATACAGTGATTCAAAGAACAGCAAATACCGAGTGAATTCGAATGTTCCGGACAGGGTTCTGAATGCATGGGAGGGAGGGAGGGAGGGGGTGTAGGGGCTGGAGTGGGTGACAGTGATAGGGAGGGGGTGTAGGTGGTTACAGAGATAGGGAGGGGGTGTAGGGGCTGGATGGGGTTACAGAGATAGGGAGGGTGTGTAGGGGCTGGAGTGGGTGATAGTGATAGGGAGGGGGTGTAGGTGGTTACAGAGATAGGGAGGGGGTGTAGGGGCTGGAGGGGGTTACAGAGATAGGGAGGGGTGTAGGGGCTGGAGGGGGTGACAGAGATACGGAGGGGGTGTAGGGGCTGGTGGGGGTTACAGAGATACGGAGGGGGTGTAGGGGCTGGAGGGGGTTACAGAGATAGGGAGGGGGTGTAGGGGCTGGAGGGGGTGACAGAGATACGGAGGGGGTGTATGGGCTGGAGGGGGTTACAGAGATAGGGAGGGGGTGTAGGGGCTGGAGGGGGTTACAGAGATAGGGAAGGGGTGTAGGGGCTGGAGGGGGTGACAGAGATAGGGAGGGGTGTAGGAGCTGGAGGAGGTGACAGTGATAGGGAGGGGGTGTAGGATATGGAGGGGGTTACAGAGATAGGGAGGGAGTGTAGGGGCTGGAGGGGGTTACAGAGATAGGGAGGGGTGTAGGGGCTGGAGGGGGTGACAGAGATACGGAGGGGGTGTAGGGGCTGGAGGGGGTTACAGAGATAGGGAGGGGGTGTAGGGGCTGGAGGGGGTTACAGAGATAGGGAGGGGGTGTAGGGGCTGGAGGGGGTTACAGAGATAGGGAGGGGTGTAGGGGCTGGAGGGGGTGACAGAGATACGGAGGGGGTGTAGGGGTTGGAGGGGGTTACAGAGATAGGGAGGGGGTGTAGGGGCTGGAGGGGGTTACAGAGATAGGGAGGGGGTGTAGGGGCTGGAGGGGGTGACAGAGATAGGGAGGGGTGTAGGTGCTGGAGGAGGTGACAATGATAGGGAGGGGGTATAGGATATGGAGGGGGTTACAGAGATAGGGAGGGAGTGTAGGGGCTGGAGGGGGTGACAGAGATACGGAGGGGGTGTAGGGGCTGGTGGGGTTTACAGAGATACGGAGGGGGTGTAGGGGCTGGAGGGGGTTACAGAGATACGGAGGGGGTGTAGGGGCTGGAGGGGGTTACAGAGATAGGGAGGGGTGTAGGGGCTGGAGGGAGTTACAGAGATAGGGAGGGGTGTAGGGGCTGGAGGGGGTTACAGAGATAGGGAGGGGGTGTAGGGGCGGGAGGGGGTGTAGGGGGTTACAGAGATAGGGAGGGGGTGTAGGGGCTGGAGTGGGTGACAGAGATAGGGAGGGGGTGTAGAGGCTGGAGGGGGTGACAGTGATAGGGAGGGGGTGCAGGGGGTTACAGAGATAGGGAGGGGGTGTAGGGGCTGGAGGGGGTTACAGAGATAGGGAGGGGTGTAGGGGCTGGAGGCAGTTACAGATATAGGGAGGGGGTGTAGGGGCTGGAGGGGGTGACAGAGATAGGGAGAGGGTGTAGGGGGTTACAGAGATGGGGGGAGTGTAGGGTCTGGAGGGGGTTACAGAGATAGGGAGGGGGTGTAGGGTCTGGAGGGGGTTACAGAGATAGGGAGGGTGTGTAGGGGGTTACAAAGATAGGGAGGGGGTGTAGAGGCTGGAGGGGGTGACAGAGATAGGGAGGGGGTGTAGGGGGTTACAGAGATAGGGAGGGGGTATAGGGGCAGGAGGGGGTGTAGGGGGTTACAGAGATAGGGAGGAGGTGTAGGGGCTGGAGGGGGTTACAGAGATGGGGAGGGATGTAGAGGCTGGAGGGGGTTACAGAGATAGGGAGGCGGTGTACGGGCTGTAGGGGGTGACAGAGATAGGGAGTGGGTGTAGGGGGTTACAGAGATAGGGAGCGGGGGTAGGGGGTTACTGAGATAGGGAGGGGGTATAGGGGCGGGAGGGGGTGTAGGGGGTTACAGAGATAGGGAGGAGGTGTAGGGGCTGGAGGGGGTTACAGAGATGGGGAGGGATGTAGAGGCTGGAGGGGGTTACAGAGATAGGGAGGCGGTGTAGGGGCTGGAGGGGGTTACAGAGATAGGGAGGGGGTGCAGAGGCTGGAGTATGTTACAGAGATAGGGAGGGGGTGTAGGGGCTGGAGGGGTTTACAGAGATAGGGAGGGGGTGTAGGGGCTGGAGAGGGTTACAGAAATAAGGAGGGGGTGTAGGGGCTGGAGTGGGTTACAGAGATAGTGAGGGGGTGTAGGGGCGGTAGGGGGTTAAAGAGATAGGGTGTGGGTGTAGGAGCTGTCGGGGGTTTCAGAGATAGGGTGGGGGTGTAGAGGCTGGAGAGGGATACAGAGATAGGGAGGGGGTATTCGGGCTGGAGACAGTTACAGAGGTAGGGAGGGTGTGTTGGGGCTGTAGGGGGTTACAGAGGAGGGTGGGGGTGTAAGGGATGGAGGAGGTTACAGAGATAGGGAGGGGGTGTAGGGGCTGGAGGGGGTTACAGAGATAGGGTGGGGGTGTAGGGGCTGGAGGAGGTTACAGAGATAGGGAGGGGGTGTAGGGGCTGGTGGGGGTTTCAGAGAGAGGGAGGGGGTGTAGGGTCTGAAGGGGGTTACAGAGATAGGATGGGAGAGTAGGGGCTGGAAGGGGTTACACAGATAGGGAGTGGGTGTGGGGGCTGGAGGGCGTTACAGTGATAGGGAGGGGGTGTAGGGGCCGGAGGATATTACAGAGATAGGGAGGAGGTGTAGGGGCGGAGGGGATTACAGAGATAATGAGGGGGGTATAGGGGTTGGAGGGGGTTACAGAGATAGGGAGGGGGTGTAGGGGCTGGAGGGGGTTACAGAGATAGGGAGGGGGTGTAGGGGCTGGAGGGGGTGACAGAGATACGGAGGGGGTGTATGGGCTGGAGGGGGTTACAGAGATAGGGAGGGGGTGTAGGGGCTGGAGGGGGTTACAGAGATAGGGAAGGGGTGTAGGGGCTGGAGGGGGTGACAGAGATAGGGAGGGGTGTAGGAGCTGGAGGAGGTGACAGTGATAGGGAGGGGGTGTAGGATATGGAGGGGGTTACAGAGATAGGGAGGGAGTGTAGGGGCTGGAGGGGGTTACAGAGATAGGGAGGGGTGTAGGGGCTGGAGGGGGTGACAGAGATACGGAGGGGGTGTAGGGGCTGGAGGGGGTTACAGAGATAGGGAGGGGGTGTAGGGGCTGGAGGGGGTTACAGAGATAGGGAGGGGGTGTAGGGGCTGGAGGGGGTTACAGAGATAGGGAGGGGTGTAGGGGCTGGAGGGGGTGACAGAGATACGGAGGGGGTGTAGGGGTTGGAGGGGGTTACAGAGATAGGGAGGGGGTGTAGGGGCTGGAGGGGGTTACAGAGATAGGGAGGGGGTGTAGGGGCTGGAGGGGGTGACAGAGATAGGGAGGGGTGTAGGTGCTGGAGGAGGTGACAATGATAGGGAGGGGGTATAGGATATGGAGGGGGTTACAGAGATAGGGAGGGAGTGTAGGGGCTGGAGGGGGTGACAGAGATACGGAGGGGGTGTAGGGGCTGGTGGGGTTTACAGAGATACGGAGGGGGTGTAGGGGCTGGAGGGGGTTACAGAGATACGGAGGGGGTGTAGGGGCTGGAGGGGGTTACAGAGATAGGGAGGGGTGTAGGGGCTGGAGGGAGTTACAGAGATAGGGAGGGGTGTAGGGGCTGGAGGGGGTTACAGAGATAGGGAGGGGGTGTAGGGGCGGGAGGGGGTGTAGGGGGTTACAGAGATAGGGAGGGGGTGTAGGGGCTGGAGTGGGTGACAGAGATAGGGAGGGGGTGTAGAGGCTGGAGGGGGTGACAGTGATAGGGAGGGGGTGCAGGGGGTTACAGAGATAGGGAGGGGGTGTAGGGGCTGGAGGGGGTTACAGAGATAGGGAGGGGTGTAGGGGCTGGAGGCAGTTACAGATATAGGGAGGGGGTGTAGGGGCTGGAGGGGGTGACAGAGATAGGGAGAGGGTGTAGGGGGTTACAGAGATGGGGGGAGTGTAGGGTCTGGAGGGGGTTACAGAGATAGGGAGGGGGTGTAGGGTCTGGAGGGGGTTACAGAGATAGGGAGGGTGTGTAGGGGGTTACAAAGATAGGGAGGGGGTGTAGAGGCTGGAGGGGGTGACAGAGATAGGGAGGGGGTGTAGGGGGTTACAGAGATAGGGAGGGGGTATAGGGGCAGGAGGGGGTGTAGGGGGTTACAGAGATAGGGAGGAGGTGTAGGGGCTGGAGGGGGTTACAGAGATGGGGAGGGATGTAGAGGCTGGAGGGGGTTACAGAGATAGGGAGGCGGTGTACGGGCTGTAGGGGGTGACAGAGATAGGGAGGGGGTGTAGGGGGTTACAGAGATAGGGAGGAGGTGTAGGGGCTGGAGGGGGTTACAGAGATGGGGAGGGATGTAGAGGCTGGAGGGGGTTACAGAGATAGGGAGGCGGTGTAGGGGCTGGAGGGGGTTACAGAGATAGGGAGGGGGTGCAGAGGCTGGAGTATGTTACAGAGATAGGGAGGGGGTGTAGGGGCTGGAGGGGTTTACAGAGATAGGGAGGGGGTGTAGGGGCTGGAGAGGGTTACAGAAATAAGGAGGGGGTGTAGGGGCTGGAGTGGGTTACAGAGATAGTGAGGGGGTGTAGGGGCGGTAGGGGGTTAAAGAGATAGGGTGTGGGTGTAGGAGCTGTCGGGGGTTTCAGAGATAGGGTGGGGGTGTAGAGGCTGGAGAGGGATACAGAGATAGGGAGGGGGTATTCGGGCTGGAGACAGTTACAGAGGTAGGGAGGGTGTGTTGGGGCTGTAGGGGGTTACAGAGGAGGGTGGGGGTGTAAGGGATGGAGGAGGTTACAGAGATAGGGAGGGGGTGTAGGGGCTGGAGGGGGTTACAGAGATAGGGTGGGGGTGTAGGGGCTGGAGGAGGTTACAGAGATAGGGAGGGGGTGTAGGGGCTGGTGGGGGTTTCAGAGAGAGGGAGGGGGTGTAGGGTCTGAAGGGGGTTACAGAGATAGGATGGGAGAGTAGGGGCTGGAAGGGGTTACACAGATAGGGAGTGGGTGTGGGGGCTGGAGGGCGTTACAGTGATAGGGAGGGGGTGTAGGGGCCGGAGGATATTACAGAGATAGGGAGGAGGTGTAGGGGCGGAGGGGATTACAGAGATAATGAGGGGGGTATAGGGGTTGGAGGGGGTTACAGAGATAGGGAGGGGGTGTAGGGGCTGGAGGGGGTTACAGAGATAGGGAGGGGATGTAGGGGCTGGAGGAGCTTACAGAGATAGGGAGGGGGTGTAGGGGCTGGGGTGTTACAGAGATAGGGAGGGGGTGTAGGGGCTGGAGGGGGTTACAGAGATAGGGAGGGGTGTAGGTGCTGGAGGGGGTGACAGAGATACGGAGGGGGTGTAGGGGCTGGAGGGGGTTACAGAGATAGGGAGGGGGTGTAGGGGCTGGAGGGGGTTACAGAGATAGGGAGGGGGTGTAGGGGCTGGAGGGGGTTACAGAGATAGGGAGGGGTGTAGGGGCTGGAGGGGGTGACAGAGATACGGAGGGGGTGTAGGGGCTGGAGGGGGTTACAGAGATAGGGAGGGGGTGTAGGGGCTGGAGGGGGTTACAGAGATAGGGAGGGGGTGTAGGGGCTGGAGGGGGTGACAGAGATAGGGAGGGGTGTAGGTGCTGGAGGAGGTGACAATGATAGGGAGGGGGTATAGGATATGGAGGGGGTTACAGAGATAGGGAGGGAGTGTAGGGGCTGGAGGGGGTGACAGAGATACGGAGGGGTGTAGGTGCTGGAGGAGGTGACAGTGATAGGGAGGGGGTGTAGGATATGGAGGGGGTTACAGAGATAGGGAGGGAGTGTAGGGGCTGGAGGGGGTTACAGAGATAGGGAGGGGTGTAGGGGCTGGGATGGGTGACAGAGATACGGAGGGGGTGTAGGGGCTGGAGGGGGTTACAGAGATAGGGAGGGGGTGTAGGGGCTGGAGGGGGTTACAGAGATAGGGAGGGGGTGTAGGGGCTGGAGGGGGTTACAGAGATAGGGAGGGGTGTAGGGGCTGGAGGGGGTGACAGAGATACGGAGGGGGTGTAGGGGCTGGAGGGGGTTACAGAGATAGGGAGGGGGTGTAGGGGCTGGAGGGGGTTACAGAGATAGGGAGGGGGTGTAGGGGCTGGAGGGGGTGACAGAGATAGGGAGGGGTGTAGGTGCTGGAGGAGGTGACAATGATAGGGAGGGGGTATAGGATATGGAGGGGGTTACAGAGATAGGGAGGGAGTGTAGGGGCTGGAGGGGGTGACAGAGATACGGAGGGGATGTAGGGGCTGGTGGGGGTTACAGAGATACGGAGGGGGTGTAGGGGCTGGAGGGGGTTACAGAGATACGGAGGGGGTGTAGGGGCTGGAGGGGGTTACAGAGATAGGGAGGGGTGTAGGGGCTGGAGGGAGTTACAGAGATAGGGAGGGGTGTAGGGGCTGGAGGGGGTTACAGAGATAGGGAGGGGGTGTAGGGGCGGGAGGGGGTGTAGGGGGTTACAGAGATAGGGAGGGGGTGTAGGGGCTGGAGTGGGTGACAGAGATAGGGAGGGGGTGTAGAGGCTGGAGGGGGTGACAGTGATAGGGAGGGGGTGCAGGGGGTTACAGAGATAGGGAGGGGGTGTAGGGGCTGGAGGGGGTTACAGAGATAGGGAGGGGTGTAGGGGCTGGAGGCGGTTACAGATATAGGGAGGGGGTGTAGGGGCTGGAGGGGGTGACAGAGATAGGGAGAGGGTGTAGGGGGTTACAGAGATGGGGGGAGTGTAGGGTCTGGAGGGGGTTACAGAGATAGGGAGGGGGTGTAGGGTCTGGAGGGGGTTACAGAGATAGGGAGGGTGTGTAGGGGGTTACAAAGATAGGGAGGGGGTGTAGGGGCTGGAGGGGGTTACAGAGATGGGGAGGGATGTAGAGGCTGGAGGGGGTTACAGAGATAGGGAGGGGGTGTAGGGGGTTACAGAGATAGGGAGCGGGGGTAGGGGGTTACTGAGATAGGGAGGGGGTATAGGGGCGGGAGGGGGTGTAGGGGGTTACAGAGATAGGGAGGAGGTGTAGGGGCTGGAGGGGTTTACAGAGATGGGGAGGGATGTAGAGGCTGGAGGGGGTTACAGAGATAGGGAGGCGGTGTAGGGGCTGGAGGGGGTTACAGAGATAGGGAGGGGGTGCAGAGGCTGGAGTATGTTACAGAGATAGGGAGGGGGTGTAGGGGCTGGAGGGGTTTACAGAGATAGGGAGGGGGTGTAGGGGCTGGAGAGGGTTACAGAAATAAGGAGGGGGTGTAGGGGCTGGAGTGGGTTACAGAGATAGTGAGGGGGTGTAGGGGCGGTAGGGGGTTAAAGAGATAGGGTGTGGGTGTAGGAGCTGTCGGGGGTTTCAGAGATAGGGTGGGGGTGTAGAGACTGGAGAG
Source organism: Chiloscyllium plagiosum (assembly GCF_037043375.1). Classification (NCBI taxonomy): domain Eukaryota; kingdom Metazoa; phylum Chordata; class Chondrichthyes; order Orectolobiformes; family Hemiscylliidae; genus Chiloscyllium; species Chiloscyllium plagiosum. Next base: position 2,029,235 of record NW_028270147.1, read on the forward strand.
GGATACAGAGTTAGGGAGGGGGTATTCGGGCTGGAGACAGTTACAGAGGTAGGGAGGGTGTGTTGGGGCTGTAGGGGGTTACAGAGGAGGGTGGGGGTGTAAGGGATGGAGGAGGTTACAGAGATAGGGAGGGGGTGTAGGGGCTGGAGGGGGTTACAGAGATAGGGTGGGGGTGTAGGGGCTGGAGGAGGTTACAGAGATAGGGAGGGGGTGTAGGGGCTGGTGGGGGTTTCAGAGAGAGGGAGGGGGTGTAGGGTCTGAAGGGGGTTACAGAGATAGGATGGGAGAGTAGGGGCTGGAAGGGGTTACACAGATAGGGAGTGGGTGTGGGGGCTGGAGGGCGTTACAGTGATAGGGAGGGGGTGTAGGGGCCGGAGGATATTACAGAGATAGGGAGGAGGTGTAGGGGCGGAGGGGATTACAGAGATAATGAGGGGGGTATAGGGGTTGGAGGGGGTTACAGAGATAGGGAGGGGGTGTAGGGGCTGGAGGGGGTTACAGAGATAGGGAGGGGATGTAGGGGCTGGAGGAGCTTACAGAGATAGGGAGGGGGTGTAGGGGCTGGGGTGTTACAGAGATAGGGAGGGGGTGTAGGGGCTGGAGGGGGTTACAGAGATAGGGAGGGGTGTAGGTGCTGGAGGAGGTGACAGTGATAGGGAGGGGGTGTAGGATATGGAGGGGGTTACAGAGATAGGGAGGGAGTGTAGGGGCTGGAGGGGGTTACAGAGATAGGGAGGGGTGTAGGGGCTGGAGGGGGTGACAGAGATACGGAGGGGGTGTAGGGGCTGGAGGGGGTTACAGAGATAGGGAGGGGGTGTAGGGGCTGGAGGGGGTTACAGAGATAGGGAGGGGGTGTAGGGGCTGGAGGGGGTTACAGAGATAGGGAGGGGTGTAGGGGCTGGAGGGGGTGACAGAGATACGGAGGGGGTGTAGGGGCTGGAGGGGGTTACAGAGATAGGGAGGGGGTGTAGGGGCTAGAGGGGGTTACAGAGATAGGGAGGGGGTGTAGGGGCTGGAGGGGGTGACAGAGATAGGGAGGGGTGTAGGTGCTGGAGGAGGTGACAATGATAGGGAGGGGGTATAGGATATGGAGGGGGTTACAGAGATAGGGAGGGAGTGTAGGGGCTGGAGGGGGTGACAGAGATACGGAGGGGTGTAGGTGCTGGAGGAGGTGACAGAGATACGGAGGGGGTGTAGGGGCTGGAGGGGGTTACAGAGATACGGAGGGGGTGTAGGGGCTGGAGGGGGTTACAGAGATAGGGAGGGGTGTAGGGGCTGGAGGGAGTTACAGAGATAGGGAGGGGGTGTAGGGGCTGGTGGGGGTTTCAGAGAGAGGGAGGGGGTGTAGGGTCTGAAGGGGGTTACAGAGATAGGATGGGGGTGTAGGGGCTGGAAGGGGTTACACAGATAGGGAGTGGGTGTGGGGGCTGGAGGGCGTTACAGTGATAGGGAGGGGGTGTAGGGGCCGGAGGATATTACAGAGATAGGGAGGAGGTGTAGGGGCGGAGGGGATTACAGAGATAATGAGGGGGGTATAGGGGTTGGAGAGGGTTACAGAGATAGGGAGGGGGTGTAGGGGCTGGGGGGGGTTACAGAGATAGGGAGGGGATGTAGGGGCTGGAGGAGCTTACAGAGATAGGGAGGGGGTGTAGGGGCTGGGGGGTTACAGAGATAGGGAGGGGGTGTAGGGGCTGGAGGGGGTTACAGAGATAGGGAGGGGTGTAGGTGCTGGAGGAGGTGACAGTGATAGGGAGGGGGTGTAGGATATGGAGGGGGTTACAGAGATAGGGAGGGAGTGTAGGGGCTGGAGGGGGTTACAGAGATAGGGAGGGGTGTAGGGGCTGGAGGGGGTGACAGAGATACGGAGGGGGTGTAGGGGCTGGAGGGGGTTACAGAGATAGGGAGGGGGTGTAGGGGCTGGAGGGGGTTACAGAGATAGGGAGGGGGTGTAGCGGCTGGAGGGGGTTACAGAGATAGGGAGGGGTGTAGGGGCTGGAGGGGGTGACAGAGATATGGAGGGGGTGTAGGGGCTGGAGGGGGTTACAGAGATAGGGAGGGGGTGTAGGGGCTGGAGGGGGTTACAGAGATAGGGAGGGGGTGTAGGGGCTGGAGGGGGTGACAGAGATAGGGAGGGGTGTAGGTGCTGGAGGAGGTGACAATGATAGGGAGGGGGTATAGGATATGGAGGGGGTTACAGAGATACGGAGGGGTGTAGGTGCTGGAGGAGGTGACAGTGATAGGGAGGGGGTATAGGATATGGAGGGGGTTACAGAGATAGGGAGGGAGTGTAGGGGCTGGAGGGGGTGACAGAGATACGGAGGGGGTGTAGGGGCTGGTGGGGGTTACAGAGATACGGAGGGGGTGTAGGGGCTGGAGGGGGTTACAGAGATACGGAGGGGGTGTAGGGGCTGGAGGGGGTTACAGAGATAGGGAGGGGTGTAGGGGCTGGAGGGAGTTACAGAGATAGGGAGGGGTGTAGGGGCTGGAGGGGGTTACAGAGATAGGGAGGGGGTGTAGGGGCGGGAGGGGGTGTAGGGGGTTACAGAGATAGGGAGGGGGTGTAGGGGCTGGAGTGGGTGACAGAGATAGGGAGGGGGTGTAGAGGCTGGAGGGGGTGACAGTGATAGGGAGGGGGTGCAGGGGGTTACAGAGATAGGGAGGGGGTGTAGGGGCCTGAGGGGGTTACAGAGATACGGAGGGGGTGTAGGGGCTGGAGGGGGTTACAGAGATAGGGAGGGGTGTAGGGGCTGGAGGGAGTTACAGAGATAGGGAGGGGTGTAGGGGCTGGAGGGGGTTACAGAGATAGGGAGGGGGTGTAGGGGCGGGAGGGGGTGTAGGGGGTTACAGAGATAGGGAGGGGGTGTAGGGGCTGGAGTGGGTGACAGAGATAGGGAGGGGGTGTAGAGGCTGGAGGGGTGACAGTGATAGGGAGGGGGTGCAGGGGGTTACAGAGATAGGGAGGGGGTGTAGGGGCTGGAGGGGGTTACAGAGATAGGGAGGGGTGTAGGGGCTGGAGGCGGTTACAGATATAGGGAGGGGTTGTAGGGGCTGGAGGGGGTGACAGAGATAGGGAGAGGGTGTAGGGGGTTACAGAGATGGGGGGAGTGTACGGTCTGGAGGGGGTTACAGAGATAGGGAGGGGGTGTAGGGTCTGGAGGGGGTTACAGAGATAGGGAGGGTGTGTAGGGGGTTACAAAGATAGGGAGGGGGTGTAGAGGCTGGAGGGGGTGACAGAGATAGGGAGGGGGTGTAGGGGGTTACAGAGATAGGGAGGGGGTATAGGGGCAGGAGGGGATGTAGGGGGTTACAGAGATAGGGAGGAGGTGTAGGGGCTGGAGGGGGTTACAGAGATGGGGAGGGATGTAGAGGCTGGAGGGGGTTACAGAGATAGGGAGGCGGTGTACGGGCTGTAGGGGGTGACAGAGATAGGGAGGGGGTGTAGGGGGTTACAGAGATAGGGAAGGGGTGTAGGGGGTTACTGAGATAGGGAGGGGGTATAGGGGCGGGAGGGGGTGTAGGGGGTTACAGAGATAGGGAGGAGGTGTAGGGGCTGGAGGGGATTACAGAGATGGGGAGGGATGTAGAGGCTGGAGGGGGTTACAGAGATAGGGAGGCGGTGTAGGGGCTGGAGGGGGTTACAGAGATAGGGAGGGGGTGCAGAGGCTGGAGTATGTTACAGAGATAGGGAGGGGGTGTAGGGGCTGGAGGGGTTTACAGAGATAGGGAGGGGGTGTAGGGGCTGGAGAGGGTTACAGAAATAGGGAGGGGGTGTAGGGGCTGGAGTGGGTTACAGAGATAGTGAGGGGGTGTAGGGGCGGTAGGGGGTTAAAGAGATAGGGTGTGGGTGTAGGAGCTGTCGGGGGTTTCAGAGATAGGGAGGGGGTGTAGAGGCTGGAGAGGGATACAGAGATAGGGAGGGGGTATTCGGGCTGGAGAGAGTTACAGAGGTAGGGAGGGTGTGTTGGGGCTGTAGGGGGTTACAGAGATAGGGTGGGGGTGTAGGGGCTGGAGGAGGTTACAGAGATAGGGAGTGGGTGTAGGGGCTGGTGAGGGTTTCAGAGAGAGGGAGGGGGTGTAGGGTCTGAAGGGGGTTACAGAGATAGGATGGGGGTGTAGGGGCTGGAAGGGGTTACACAGATAGGGAGTGGGTGTGGGGGCTGGAGGGCGTTACAGTGATAGGGAGGGGGTGTAGGGGCCGGAGGATATTACAGAGATAGGGAGGAGGTGTAGGGGCGGAGGGGATTACAGAGATAATGAGGGGGGTATAGGGGTTGGAGAGGGTTACAGAGATAGGGAGGGGGTGTAGGGGCTGGAGGGGGTTACAGAGATAGGGAGGGGATGTAGGGGCTGGAGGAGCTTACAGAGATAGGGAGGGGGTGTAGGGGCTGGGGGGTTACAGAGATAGGGAGGGGGTGTAGGGGCTGGAGGGGGTTACAGAGATAGGGAGGGGTGTAGGTGCTGGAGGAGGTGACAGTGATAGGGAGGGGGTGTAGGATATTGAGGGGGTTACAGAGATAGGGAGGGAGTGTAGGGGCTGGAGGGGGTTACAGAGATAGGGAGGGGTGTAGGGGCTGGAGGGGGTGACAGAGATACGGAGGGGGTGTAGGGGCTGGAGGGGGTTACAGAGATAGGGAGGGGGTGTAGGGGCTGGAGGGGGTTACAGAGATAGGGAGGGGTTGTAGGGGCTGGAGGGGGTTACAGAGATAGGGAGGGGTGTAGGGGCTGGAGGGGGTGACAGAGATACGGAGGGGGTGTAGGGGCTGGAGGGGGTTACAGAGATAGGGAGGGGGTGTAGGGGCTGGAGGGGGTTACAGAGATAGGGAGGGGGTGTAGGGGCTGGAGGGGGTGACAGAGATAGGGAGGGGTGTAGGTGCTGGAGGAGGTGACAATGATAGGGAGGGGGTATAGGATATGGAGGGGGTTACAGAGATAGGGAGGGAGTGTAGGGGCTGGAGGGGGTGACAGAGATACGGAGGGGGTGTAGGGGCTGGTGGGGGTTACAGAGATACGGAGGGGGTGTAGGGGCTGGAGGGGGTTACAGAGATACGGAGGGGGTGTAGGGGCTGGAGGGGGTTACAGAGATAGGGAGGGGTGTAGGGGCTGGAGGGAGTTACAGAGATAGGGAGGGGTGTAGGGGTTGGAGGGGGTTACAGAGATAGGGAGGGGGTGTAGGGGCGGGAGGGGGTGTAGGGGGTTACAGAGATAGGGAGGGGGTGTAGGGGCTGGAGTGGGTGACAGAGATAGGGAGGGGGTGTAGAGGCTGGAGGGGGTGACAGTGATAGGGAGGGGGTGCAGGGGGTTACAGAGATAGGGAGGGGGTGTAGGGGCTGGAGGGGGTTACAGAGATAGGGAGGGGTGTAGGGGCTGGAGGCGGTTACAGATATAGGGAGGGGGTGTAGGGGCTGGAGGGGGTGACAGAGATAGGGAGAGGGTGTAGGGGGTTACAGAGATGGGGGGAGTGTAGGGTCTGGAGGGGGTTACAGAGATAGGGAGGGGGTGTAGGGTCTGGAGGGGCTTACAGAGATAGGGAGGGTGTGTAGGGGGTTACAAAGATAGGGATGGGGTGTAGAGGCTGGAGGGGGTGACAGAGATAGGGAGGGGGTGTAGGGGGTTACAGAGATAGGGAGGGGGTATAGGGGCAGGAGGGGGTGTAGGGGGTTACAGAGATAGGGAGGAGGTGTAGGGGCTGGAGGGGGTTACAGAGATGGGGAGGGATGTAGAGGCTGGAGGGGGTTACAGAGATAGGGAGGCGGTGTACGGGCTGTAGGGGGTGACAGAGATAGGGAGGGGGTGTAGGGGGTTACAGAGATAGGGAGGGGGTGTAGGGGGTTACTGAGATAGGGAGGGGGTATAGGGGCGGGAGGGGGTGTAGGGGGTTACAGAGATAGGGAGGAGGTGTAGGGGCTGGAGGGGGTTACAGAGATGGGGAGGGATGTAGAGGCTGGAGGGGGTTACAGAGATAGGGAGGGGGTGCAGAGGCTGGAGTATGTTACAGAGATAGGGAGGGGGTGTAGGGGCTGGAGGGGTTTACAGAGATAGGGAGGGGGTGTAGGGGCTGGAGAGGGTTACAGAAATAGGGAGGGGGTGTAGGGGCTGGAGTGGGTTACAGAGATAGTGAGGGGGTGTAGGGGCGGTAGGGGGTTAAAGAGATAGGGTGTGGGTGTAGGAGCTGTCGGGGGTTTCAGAGATAGGGTGGGGGTGTAGAGGCTGGAGAGGGATACAGAGATAGGGAGGGGGTATTCGGGCTGGAGACAGTTACAGAGGTAGGGAGGGTGTGTTGGGGCTGTAGGGGGTTACAGAGGAGGGTGGGGGTGTAAGGGATGGAGGAGGTTACAGAGATAGGGAGGGGGTGTAGGGGCTGGAGGGGGTTACAGAGATAGGGTGGGGGTGTAGGGGCTGGAGGAGGTTACAGAGATAGGGAGGGGGCGTAGGGGCTGGTGGGGGTTTCAGAGAGAGGGAGGGGGTGTAGGGTCTGAAGGGGGTTACAGAGATAGGATGGGGGTGTAGGGGCTGGAAGGGGTTACACAGATAGGGAGTGGGTGTGGGGGCTGGAGGGCATTACAGTGATAGGGAGGGGGTGTAGGGGCCGGAGGATATTACAGAGATAGGGAGGAGGTGTAGGGGCGGAGGGGATTACAGAGATAATGAGGGGGGTATAGGGGTTGGAGGGGGTTACAGAGATAGGGAGGGGGTGTAGGGGCTGGAGGGGGTTACAGAGATAGGGAGGGGATGTAGGGGCTGGAGGAGCTTACAGAGATAGGGAGGGGGTGTAGGGGCTGGGGGGTTACAGAGATAGGGAGGGGGTGTAGGGGCTGGAGGGGGTTACAGAGATAGGGAGGGGATGTAGGGGCTGGAGGAGCTTACAGAGATAGGGAGGGGGTGTAGGGGCTGGGGGGGTTACAGAGATAGGGAGGGGGTGTAGGGGCTGGAGGTGGTTACTGAGATGGGGGGGTGTCGGGGCTAGAGAGGGTTACAGAGATAGGGAGGGGGTTTAGGTGCTGTAGGGGGTAACAGAGATAGGGAGGGAGTGTTGGGGCTGTAGGGGGGTTACAAAGATTGGGTGGGGGTCTAGGGAGTGGAGGAGGTTACAGAGATAGGGAGGGGGTGTAGGGACTGTAGGGCGTTACAGAGATAGGGAGGGGGTCTACAGTCTGGAGTATGTTACAGAGATAGTGAGGGGTGTAGGGGCTGGAGGAGCTTACAGAGATAGAGAGGGGGTGTAGGGGCTGGAGGTGGTTACTGAGATGGGGGTGTGTAGGGGCTGGAGGGGGTTACAGAGATAGGGAGGGGATGTAGGGGGTTACAGAGATAGGGAGGGGGTGTAGGAGCTGGAGGGGGTTACAGAGACAGGGAGGGAGTGTAGAGGCTGGAGACGGTTACAGAGATAGGGTGGGGGTTTAGATTAGATTAGATTACTTACAGTGTGGAAACAGGCCCTTCGGCCCAACAAGTCCACACCGACTCGCCGAAGCGTAACCCACCCATACCCCTACATTTACCCCTTACCTAACACTCTGGGCAATTTAGCATGGCCAATTCACCTGACCCGCACATCTTTGGACTGTGGGAGGAAACAGGAGCACCTGGAGGAAACCCACGCAGACACAGGGAGAACGTGCAAACTCCACACAGTCAGTCGCCTGAGGCAGGAATTGAACCCAGGTCTCTGACGCTGCGAAGCAGCAGTGCAAACCACTGTGCCACCATGCCACCCACTAAGGTTACAGAGATAGGGAGGGGTGTAGGGCCTAGAAAGCGTTAGAGAGATAGGGAGGGGGTGTAGGGGCTGGAGGGGGATACAGAGATAGGGAGGGGGTGTCGGGACTTACAGGGATAGGGAGGGGTTGGAGGGGTTTACAGAAATAGGGTTGGGGTGTAGGGGCTGTCGGGGGTTACAGAGATAGGGAGGGGTGTCGGGCCTATAAGAGGTTAGAGAGATAGAGGGGGTGTAGGTGTTGGAGGAGGTGACAGAAATAGGGAGGGGGTGTCGTTGCTGGAGGGGGTTACAGAGATAGGGAGGGGGTGTAGGGCCTAGAAGAGGTTAGAGAGGGGTGTAGGTGTTGGAGGAGGTGACAGAGATAGGGAGGGGATGATGGGGCTGAGGGGTTACAGAGATAGGGAGGGGTGTAGGGACTGGAGGGGGTTACAGAGAAAGGGAGGGGGTGTAGGGGGTTACAGAGATAGGGAGGGAGTGTATGTGCTGTTTGGGGTTACAGAGATCTGGTGGGGGTCTAGGGGCTAGACCCTGGAGGAGGTTACAGAGATAGGGTGGGTTTGTAGGAGCTGGAGCCGGTTACAGAGACAGGGAGGGGATATAGGGCCTAGAAGGGGTTAGAGAGATAGAGTGGGGTGCAGGTGTTGGGGGAGGTTACAGAGATAGGGAGGGGGTGTAGGGGCTGGAGGGGGTTACAGAGATAGGGAGGGTGTGTAGGGACTGGAGGGGGTTACAGAGATAGGGTGGGGGTGTAGGGGGTTACAGAGATAGGGAGGGTGTGTAGGGACTGGAGGGGGTTACAGAGATAGGGAGGGGGTTTAGATTAGATTAGATTACTTACAGTGTGGAAACAGGCCCTTCGGCCCAACAAGTCCACACCGACCCGCCGAAGCGTAACCCACCCATACCCCTACATTTACCCCTTACCTAACACTACGGGCAATTTAGCATGGCCAATTCACCTGACCTGCACATCTTTGGACTGTGGGAGGAAACCGGAGCACCCGGAGGAAACCCACGCAGACACGGGGAGAACGTGCAAACTCCACACAGTCAGTCGCCTGAGTCGGGAATTGAACCCGGGTCTCTGACGCTGCGAGGCAGCAGTGCTAACCACTGTGCCACCGTGCCGCCCACTAAGGTTACAGAGATAGGGAGGGGTGTAGGGCCTAGAAAGCGTTAGAGAGATAGGGAGGGGGTGTAGGGGCTGGAGGGGGATACAGAGATAGGGTGGGGGTGTAGGGGCTGGAGGGGGTTACAGAGATAGGGTGGGGGTATAGGGGCTGGAGAGGGATACAGAGAAAGGGAGGGTGTGTAGGGACTGGAGAGGGATACAGAGAAAGGGAGGGTGTGTAGGGACTGGAGGGGGTTACAGAGAAAGGGAGGGGGTGTAGGGACTGGAGGGGGTTACAGAGATAGAGAGGGGATGTAGGGGCTGCAGGGGGTTACAGAGATAGGGTGGAGGTGTAGACGCTGTAGGGGTTTACAGAGATAGGGAGGGGGTGTAGGGGCTGGAAGGGCTTACAGAGATAGGGAGGGGGTGTAGGGGCTGTAGAAGGTTACAGGGATAGGGAGAAGGTGTAGAGGTTGGAGAAGGGTACAGCGATATGGAGCGTGTGTCGGGAGTTACAGAGATAGGGAGGGGGGTCTAGTGGCTGGAGGGGGTTATAGAGATAGGGAGGGGGGTGTAGTGGCTGGAGGAGGTGACAGTGATAGGGAGGGGGGGTAGGGGCTTTAGGGGGTTACAGAGATAGGGAGGGGGTGTAGGTGCTGGAGGTGTTTACAGGGATAGGGAGGGGGTGTAGGGGCTGGTGGAGGTTACAGAGATAGGGAGGGGGTGTCGGGGCTGGAGGAGGTTACAGAGATAGGGAGGGGGTGTAGGGGCTGCAGTGTGTCTTGCTCAGGGAGCAGAGTGGGTGAGGGGTGAGTGGGACTTGCTGAGGGTTCTGTACAAAGAGCAGAGTTTTGGAGGAGCTGACGTTTGTGGAGGGTTGTTCTGAGAGACTGAGCTGGAGAATATTGGAATGTGGAGGTGACCCAGACACAGATTGTTCCGAGGGGAATAATTCAGCAGAAATCGGGGGGAGAAATGTGTGAGAGTTCAGGATTGAGACTCAGAAACAGCTGGAGGGTTTGGTGAAGTGAGACAGTGAGAGAGTCTCTGGGTCTGCCCCCACTCTCCCAATGTGGGATCACATCCCATTCCCCGGAATAATTCCCTTTGAGATCCCTGACTGTTTAAACAACAACATTTTATTGAGCTGTCGGCTGTATCTCTGGGACACGGGACTGATCGTTCTATCCAGGGGCAGAGTGATTGAGGGGCTCTTCAGATCTGGAGTGTTGGAGAATTCATTCAGAATTTACACAGCCTCATGATGCTGTCAGGAATGTTCACTTGATTCAATTTACACAGGCACTTCAGAATAATCTGTTCCAATGTGCAGCTTTACCTAATGCCTCCAGTCGATGCTGGGACAATTGTCGATTCATTCATCTCTATTATCTCTGTTTATTGCCGCCCTCTCCACCTTTATCACTGACATTGGTTTTATTGATTACTGCAACAGCCTTTAGACAGAGTCAGCTTGAACAGGGGAGCTCGGATCACCTCCAAAAGGAGTCTGGCTGATTCCCTGTTGCTGATGTTGGGGACAGCAGTGTATTATATCCTCAGGATGTCTCGGTCTGTGCCTGAACAGCTCTGAATCCATCGTGTGCACAGAGGTACCATTGTCTGGATTAGTGGTGCTGGAAGAGCACAGCAGTTCAGGCAGCATCCAAGGAGCTTTGAAATCGACATTTCGGGCAAAAGCCCTTCATCAGGAATAAAGGCAGAGAGCCTGAAGCGTGGAGAGATAAGCTAGAGGAGGGTGGGGGTGGGGAGAAAGTAGCATAGAGTACAATAGGTGAGTGGGGGAGGGGATGAAGGTGATAGGTCAGGGAGGAGGGTGGAGTGGATAGGTGGAAAAGGAGATAGGCAGGTAGGACAAGTCCGGACAAGTCATGGGGACAGTGCTGAGCTGGAAGTTTGGAACGAGGGTGAGGTGGGGGAAGGGGAAATGAGGAAGCTGTTGAAGTCCACATTGATGCCCTGGGGTTGAAGTGTTCCGAGGGGGAAGATGAGGCGTTCTTCCTCCAGGCGTCTGGTGGTGAGGGAGCGGCGGTGGAGGAGGCCCAGGACCTCCATGTCCTCGGCAGAGTGGGAGGGGGAGTTGAAATGTTGACCACGGGGCGGTTTGGTTGATTGGTGCGGGTGTCCCGGAGATGTTCCCTAAAGCGCTCTGCTAGGAGGCGCCCAGTCTCCCCGATGTAGAGGAGACCACATCGGGAGCAACGGATACAATAAATGATATTAGTGGATGTGCAGGTAAAACTTTGATGGATGTGGAAGGCTCCTTTAGGGCCTTGGATGGAGGTGAGGGAGGAGGTGTGGGTGTAGGTTTTACAGTTCCTGCGGTGGCAGGGGAAGGTGCCAGGATGGGAGGGTGGGTCGTAGGGGGGACGTGGACCTGACCAGGTAGTCACGGAGGGAACGGTCTTTGCGGAAGGCAGAGACGGGTGGGGAGGGAAATATATCCCTGGTGGTGGGGTCTGTTTGGAGGTGGCGGAAATGTCGGTGGATGATTTGGTTTATGTGAAGGTTGGTAGGGTGGAAGGTGAGCACCAGGGGCGTTCTGTCCTTGTTGCGGTTGGAGGGGTGGGGTCTGAGGGCGAAGGTGCGGGATGTGGACGAGATGCGTTGGAGGGCATCTTTAACCACGTGGGAAGGGAAATTGCGGTCTCTAAAGAAGGAGGCCATCTGGTGTGTTCTATGGTGGAACCGCTCCTCCTGGGAGCAGATACGGCGGAGGCGGAGTAATTGGGAATACGGGATGGCATTTTTGCAGGAGGTAGGGTGGGAAGAGGTGTAATCCAGGTAGCTGTGGGAGTCGGTGGGTTTGTAGAAAATGTCAGTGTCAAGTCGGTCGTCACTGATGGAGATGGAGAGGTCCAGGAAGGGGAGGGAGGTGTCAGAGATGGTCCAGGTAAATTTAAGGTCAGGGTGGAATGTGTTGGTGAAGTTGATGAGGTGGCGCCAATGCAGTCATCAATGTAGCGGAGGAAGAGGTGGGGAGTGGTGCTGGTGTAATTACGGAAGATCAACTGCTCTACGTAGCCAACAAAGAGACAGGCATAGCTGGGGCCCATACGTGTGCCCATGGCTACCCCTTTGGTCTGGAGGAAGTGGGAGGATTCAAAGGAGAAATTGTTAAGGGTAAGGACCAGTTCGGCCAAACGAATGAGAGTGTCGGTGGAAGGGTACTGTTGGGGACGTCTGGAGAGGAAGAAACGGAGGGCTTGGAGGCCCTGGTCATGGCGGATGGAGGTGTAGAGGGATTGGATATCCAAGGTGAAGATGAGGCGTTGGGGACCGGGGAAACGGAAGTCTTGGAGGAGGTGGAGGGCGTGGGTGGTGTCTCGAACGTATGTGGGGAGTTTCTGGACTAGGGGGGGATAGGACAGTGTCAAGGTAGGTAGAGATGAGTTCAGTGGGGCAGGAGCATGCTGAGACAATGGGTCGGCCAGGGTGGTCAGGCTTGTGGATCTTGGGAAGGAGGTAGAACCGGGCAGTGCGGGGTTCCCGGACTATGAGGTTGGAAGCTGTGGGTGGGAGATCTCCTGAGGTAATGAGGTTCTGTATGGTCTGGGAGATGATGGTTTGGTGATGGGGGGTGGGGTCATGGTCGAGGGGGCAGTAGGAAGAGGTGTCCTCGAGTTGGCGTCTGGCTTCAGCAATGTAGAGGTCAGTGCGCCAGACTACCACTGTGCCCCCTTTATCCGCTGGCTTGATGGTGATGTTGGGATTGGAGCAGAGGGATTGGAGGGCTGCGTGTTGTGGGGGTGAGAGGTTGGAGTGGGGGAGGGGGGTCGACAGGTTGAGGCGGTTAATGTCCCGGCGGCAGTTGGAAATGAAGAGGCCAGCTCGGGGTGTCGAGGTGGATGCAGTGTGTTGGAGGTGGGTGAAGGGGTCCTCGGAAGGTAGGCGGGAATCCTGATTGTGAAAGTAAGCTCGGAGGCGGAGGCGACGGGAGAGTTATTCGACGTCACGGTGTGTATTAAATTCATTGATGCGTGGACGGAGGGGAACGAAGTTGAGTCCTTTGCTGAGGACTGATCGTTCGTCCTCAGTGAGGGGGAGGTCTGGAGGGATGGTGAAAACTCGGCAGGACTGGGAGCTGGGATCTGGTGTGGGTGTAGAGCTGGGAGTGGGGTCGGAGTCAGTACCTGGAGTGGGTGTGATGGTGGGGGCAATGGGGGTGGAGGCATGAGCAGGGGTAGTGTTCCCCTTGGGGTTCTGGGGGGCGGGGATGGTGACAGTGGGGTCTGTGGGGGGCGTGTCAGCAGAATGCAGGTGAGTGGCGCTGGTGGGGTCGGAAGTGGTGGCAGACACGGCAGTAGGGGTGTCGGAAGTCATTGAGTGTGTGGCATCAGCGATGATGTGAAGGCCGGTAGTGATGTCACGTGTGATGCATGAGCAATTGTGAGGGGCGGAAGTGGTTGTGGGAATGGCCATGATGGGGGCGGAAGTGACGTCATCAATCAGCGTGGGGATGGCAGCTGCACCAGCCGCATGGCTAATGGCATCCAAATAGTTCCAGAGGTTGGGGAATCTTCTGGAATGTTTGAGGAGCGCTGGTTATGGAGGCGGGGTAGATAAAAGTTTGTTGTACTTACAGTTTTTGATGTTTGAGATGGAGTTGAAATACTGTTTGTTGAGAGTATGAATTCTCCTGAGGATGTAGTACAGAGTGGGTCCTTTACAATTCTGAGAGAGTGTGGCCCTCAGCTGAGGCAGGGCAGACTGTAGAGAGGTTAGGTGCCGGCGCATTGCTGCGAGTGTGGAGCGGAGGATCTTGGCTGCAAACCATTGATCCAGGTTGCAATAGGAAAGAGGTTCTGCTGAGAGAACACAGCAGCTTGGGGCTGAATGACAAAGCAGAATCAGAAAGGTAATGATCTCCAGATGAACCAAGTCCAGGCAGTGGGTCGTGGATGGGGTCAGCTCTGCCCACTGCCTGCCATTCTTCCACGGTTATGTCCGAGCCCGGGTGACCTTGGAGGGGGAGCACGTGGTGTCCATCAGTGCCCTTGATGCCTTTCGAGAGAGTTGGGCACCGTGGGGATACAGTGCTTTATCTCCCCCTCTAACTCCATTCAGATGTAGCTCCCTCCCCCTCAGCATTTCCCGTTAATTGAGGGTTTATGACCAATTGGCACAGAGCCAACAAGATGAAAGAGGTAAACGTGTGACTCAATGATTGGTGTGGGAGATAGCGGTTTGAATTCGGGGAGATTGGCGTCGGTACTGGGGAAGGAGGGGGCTGTCCTGATGGGATGGGTTTCACCTGGATCAGGCTGAGAGCAGAGTCCTGGTGAATGCTATAACTAGGGCGATGGATAGGGCTTTTAACTGAATAGTGGGTGGGTGTGGGGGACGGAGGTGATCAGTGGTGTGGAAAATAATGGAAAGAGCAATAGGAGGGCGAGGGGGGATGGGCACAGCAAAGGTTCGAGTTTCCAGAACAAGTCATAGGACAGAGAGAATGGAGAGGGCCAAGTACCTAACTTCAGGCACAGCAGATAAAGGGGACAACTATGAGAATGGGGTCAGTCAATACAGGACTGAGGGTGTTGTACTTAAATATACGCAGTGTACAAAACAAGGTCAATACATTATACTGGGAGGCAGAGAGTGGGGAAGTGATGTTGTAAGGATTGAAAAGGCAAGTATTTTTGAAAGAATGAAACCTGTAAAAGTTAATGTTCAGAGAAGTATGGGTGGGTTCATGAAGCGTATCAAAAAGCTGGATCCATTCTTGGGATCAGGGTCCAGCCATCCAGAGTGAGATAAGGAACAACTCCTTCCCTCAGAGTGTTGTTAATGAGTGGAAAGCCCTCACAGAGAGTTCAGCAAGTTCCATTGTTACATCGATGTCAGTCTGGGATGTCATGGATCCAGTTTTTTGATACGCTCCCATTGGACACAGTCTCTTCGTACCGAACCAATCAACTGCTGCAGAATCTTGTACCTTTCAATGAGATCCCCTCTCGGTCTGGGATACAGCCTCTCAAGTCTGATACAGCACACTTGAGAGGCTGACCCTAGAACTCTTTGGGAAACCAGAGAAGTGATTGCTGGGCCCCTTGCTGAGATATTTGTGTCATCGATAGTCCCACAGGTGAGGTGCAGGAAGAATGGAGATTGGCAAACGTAGTGCCACTGTTGAAGAAGGGTGGTAAGGACAAGCCAGGGAACTATAGGCCGGTGAGCCTGACGTTGGTGGTGGGCAAGTTGTTGGAGGGAATCCTGAGGGACAGGATGTAGATGTATTTGGAAAGACAAGGACTGATTAGGGATAGTCAACATGGCTTTGTGCGTGGGAAATCATGCCTCACAAATTTATTTGAGTTTTTTGAAGAAGTAACAAAGAGGATTGATGAGGGCAGAGCAGTAGATGTGAATTATATGGACTTCAGTAAGGCATTCAACAAGGTTCCCCATGGGAGACTGATTAGCAAGGTTAGATCTCATGGAATACAGGGAGAACTAGCCATTTGGATACAGAACTGGCTCAAAGGTAGAAGACAGAGGGTGGTGATGGAGGGTTGTTTTTCAGACTGGAGGCCTGTGACCAGTGGAGTGCCACAAGGATCGGTGCTGGGCCCTCTACTTTTTCTCATTTACATAAATGATTTGAATGCGAGCATAAGAGGTACAGTTAGTAAGTTTGCAGATGACACCAAAATTGCAGGTGTAGTGGACAGTGAAGAGGGTTACCTCAGATTACGACAGGATCTGGACCAGATGGGCCAATGGCTGAGGAGTGGCAGATGGAGTTTAATTCAGATAAATGTGAGGTGCTGCATTTTGGGAAAGCAAATCTTAGCAGGACTTATACACTTAATGGTAAGGTCCTAGGGAGTGTTGCTGAACAAAGAGACCTTGGAGTGCAGGTTCATAGCTCCTTGAAAGTGGAGTTGCAGGTCGATAGGATAATGAAGGCAGCGTTTGGTATGCTTTCCTTTATTGGTCACAGTATTGAGTACAGGAATTGGGAGGTCATGTTGCAGCTGTACAGGACATTGGTTAGGCCACCGTTGGAATATTGTGTGCAATTCTGGTCTCCTTCCTATCAGAAAGATGTTGTGAAACTTGAAAGGGATCAGAAAGGTTTTACAAGGATGTTGCCAGGGTTGGTGGATCTGAGCTACAGGGAGAGGCTGAACAGGCTGGGGCTGTTTTCCCTGGAGTGTCAGAGGCTGAAGGGTGACCTTATAGAGGTTTACAAAATGATGAGGGGCATGGATAGGGTAAAGAGATAAAGTATTTTCCCTGGGGTCAGGGAGTCCAGAACTAGAGGGCATAGGTTTAGGGTGAGAGGGGAAAGATATAAAAGAGACCGAAGGGGCAACGTTTTCATGCAGAGGGTTGTACGTTATGGAATGAGCTGCCAGAGGATGTGGTGGAGGCTGGTACAATTACAACATTCAAGAGGCATTTGAATGGGTATATGAATAGGAAGGGTTTGGAGGGATATGGGCCGGGTGCTGGCAGGTGGGACTAGATTGGGTTGGGATATCTGGTCGGCATGGACAGAAGGGTCTGTTTCCGTGCTGTACATCTCTATGACGCGCTGAATGGTCTCCTTATGTTCCTGTTTCTGATGTTTTTGTTGTGATGGATACAGGGACACAGTTCCAGTGAGGACAAAATGAGATCGTACATCTCCTTTCCCAATCCTGTGCTGTTTTATAATTCCTGTGTGTAAATATTTTATGGTGTGAGACTATGTTTAGTCAGAGAGCTGCCATCAATCATTAGCACCAGCAGCAAAGTCATTCTGCAGCTGTCTAACTGTCCACTCCACGCTGCAACCTGATTAAACACACACACACATTCATTTCGCTTTTAACCAGAGAGCATTACAGGGAATGAATATTCCTGTAATCAAAAAGTTTGGAGAGGGAGCTTTCCTCAGAGTCAGACCCCGTGCTGTCCTAGTCCCTGGGAGTGTTTGATGTGGGTGTACAGTGTAGAGGAAGCTTTCCTCAGTGTCAGACCCCGTGCTGTCCCAGTCCCTGGGAGTGTTTGATGGGGGTGTACAGTGTAGAGGGAGCTTTCCTCAGTGTCAGACCCCCTGCTGTCCCAGTCCCTGGGAGTGTTTGATGGGGGGTGTACAATGTAGAGAGAGCTTTCCTCAGTGTGGGACCCCGTGCTGTCCCAGTCCCTGGGAGTGTTTGATGGGGGTGTACAATGTAGAGGGAGCTTTCCCCATTGTCTGACCCTGTGCTGTCCCAGTCCCTGGGAGTGTTTGATGGGGGTGTACAGTGTAGAGGGAGCTTTCCCCAGTGTGGGACCCTGTGCTGTCCCAGTCCCTGGGAGTGTTTGATGGGGGTGTACAGTGTAGAGGGAGCTTTCCCCAGTGTCCGACCCCATGCTGTCCCAGTCCCTGGGAGTGTTTGATGGGGGGTGTACAATGTAGAGAGAGCTTTCCTCAGTGTGGGACCCCGTACTGTCCCAGTCCCTGGGAGTGTTTGATGGGGGTGTACAGTGTAGAGGGAGCTTTCCCCAGTGTCTGACCCCGTGCTGTCCCAGTCCCTGGGAGTGTTTGATGGGGGTGTACAGTGTAGAGGGAGCTTTCCCCAGTGTCTGACCCCGTGCTGTCCCAGTCCCTGGGAGTGTTTGATGGGGGTGTACAGTGTAGAGGGAGCTTTCCTCAGTGTCCGACCCCGTGCTGTCCCAGTCCCTGGGAGTGTTTGATGGGGGTGTACAATGTAGAGGGAGCTTTCCTCAGTGTCCGACCCCGTGCTGTCCCAGTCCCTGGGAGTGTTTGATGGGGGTGTACAATGTAGAGGGAGCTTTCCTCAGTGTCTGACCCTTCTCCTGCTCTGTTTCTGTTTCTAGGAGAACCCGTACATGTGCAATAATGAGTGTGATGCCCGTACGCCTGAGCTTGCCCACCCGCCCGAGCTGATGGTGGACGATGAGGGCCGGGTGCCCAACACCTTTTGGCAAAGTGTCTCGTGGAGGCAGTTCCCGGAGCCTCTGGTGGTCAATCTCACCCTGTCCTGGGGTAAGAGCATCGAGCTGACCGAGGACATTGTCATCACCTTTGAATCGGGCCGGCCAGAGCAGATGGTGCTGGAGAAATCTCTCGATCACGGCCACACGTGGCAGCCCTATCAGTTCTATGCTGTCGACTGCCTCAACTCCTTTGGCATGGAGTCACGGAGAGCCCAGGATCTCACCGCTGCCTCCGTCCTGGACATTATCTGCACCGAGGAGTATTCCAGGGGCTACGTGTGGAAGCTGGAGAAGACGGTGCGTTTCGAGATCCAAGTGCGGTTCGCCCTGTTCGGGGGACCCCGGCTCAGCGATATGGCCTCCTTGTACAGCCGCCTGGACACTACCAAGGAGCTGAGGGACTTCTTCACCGTGACTGACCTGAGGCTGCGCCTCCTCCGGCCTGCCACTGGCCCCACCAGCGTCGACCCCCTGAACCTCTCCAAATACTTCTATGCCATCTCCAACCTGGACATCCGGGGCAGGTGAGAGCTTTCCAACTCCCCACCGTGGGGTTCCTGAGGCTAGGGCCCAGCCCCAGGGGGCACTGCGTCAGGGCTGGGGGCAGCCCCTGGGGGTGGGGGCAACCCCTGGGGGGGGGAATCACCTGGGGGGGAACACCTGGGGGTGGGAGGGGCGGCCCCTGGGAGGGGAACACCTGGGGGGAAACACATGGGGGGGGAACACCTAGGGGGAGGCGACCCCTGGGGGGGGAACACCTGGGGGTGGGGGGGGCGGCCCCTGGGGGGGAACACCTGGGGGGAAACACCTGGGGGTGGGGAGGGTGACCCCTGGGAGAGGGGAACACCTGGGGGGGGGGAACACCTGGGGGGGAAACACCTGGGGGTGGGGGGGGGTGACCCCTGGGGGGGAACACCTGTGGGTGGGGGGGGCGGCCCCTGGGGGGGAACACCTGTGGGTGGGGGGGGCGGCCCCTGGGGGGGAACACCTGGGGGTGGGGGGGCGGCCCCTGGGGGGGAACACCTGGGGGTGGGGGGGCGGCCCCTGGGGGCCATTGGGATCATGATCATGTGGACATTGGGGTCACCATCTGGGGGACACTCCGGATTAACACTGTCCCACATTAACATGTGGAGGCTGTTTGACCCTGGAACATGTGGACCCCGCTCTCTGGGAATAAACCACAGGGTAACCTTCTGCTGGGTAACCTCTGGAAGGAATCCTATAGGTTAACTTTGGGCACATGACATTATCAAAACCCAACACACTCAGTCACTCTGGGAAACCTGGTGGGAATTGTCCGGGGGTAACATCCTCGGGAATAATCTCCCAGGGGCAACATCTGGAGGGTGCTGGGTGATTGGACATCGGGAATCCTGCTCTCAGGGTTCACATCTGGTTTAACAGGGATGGATTGTGATGCCTCCCGCAGTCGGTCAGCACTGCCCTGTGTCCCTGTGCTAACTTCCCTGAAGGAGTATGCCCACAGCCTTGGCACTGGGGCACATTCCCCTGGGCCTGCTCTGAGGCTCCTGCTGACTGGCTCAGTCCAACCAATCAGGCAGCAGAATCTGATCCTGTGCTCACCTCACAGCCAATCCCCAGCCTCGCCAGAGAATTGAGCAGCACAGGCAAAGGCCAGTCAGCCCCTCAGTCTGTACTAGCTCAGTGAAAGCTTTGTTCAGTTGATCCCACTCCCTGCTCATTCCCCATCGCCCCGTTCTCCCCTTTTCAATCGGATTCTGGCTGGTCCCTGATCCTGGAAACAGTTTGTTCCTGTTTAATCTGGGAAAGCTGTTGCTGATGTCGTGAACTATTCTGACAGTGTGTTGAATATTCAGAACAGTGAGTCCCTTATCCCACCATCCCACAGTCTCCAGGGCCTTTAACCATTAACTCATTATTCCAGAGTCAGCTTCTGGGAGACTCACTCCAAGTTTTCGTGCTGGAGAATCTTCAAACACTAATTAGAGAACAGCAGCAGTAAAATGTTGATGCTGCCCTTCCCCTGTCTCCAAGGAGCTGTCTGCGTTTTGCTTAGTTTAGTAAAATATCCCCAGAAATGCCAATTTGCAAAATGTACAAGGGACAATCTGCAGATTTGGAAGCTTTGTGCTGAGTTACAGGCCGACTGGATGTTATCAGCACAGATTCACTGAGGAAACTGTTCACACACTGAAACACTTGGGGCCTCACACAATCACATCAATTAAACAATCCCAATTTGCATTTCCATAGCACCTTCCACACAGTGAAATGTCTCAGGGTGTTACACAGGAGAGGAACTCAAACACAGTAGGAGACATTGGGAAGGAGGGGAATGTTCAGTCACGGGGGGGGGGCAGGGGGGCGTGTGGGGATGGATGGGACTTCACTGCTCACTGGGAGGTTGGTCTGGATCAGACTCTCTGAATCTCCCAAAGGTCATTGAGAGTGAAGTTCTCTCTCAGTATTGGCTGTCCTGCCTTCAGCTGCCTGAACCCTGAGCTCTCCAACTCCCCCACTACCCCTCCCTGTCTCGCCATCTCGCTCCCCCAACATTGACACCCTCCATAAACCACTCTCTTTGGCCTGGGGTCCAGTCCCTCCCTCAATATCTCCCCACCCCCGTCGAGGCTCAGTGTCAAATTCAGTTTCATAATCACTTCCGGGAATCACCGCGGGATTGTTTCCTCTGTTAATGGTGCTACGTAAATGTACAAGCTTCCTTTCAGAGCAGCAAGAAACTACAACAACAACAACAACAACTGGTATTTCCATGGCCTCCTGAGGACTTCAGTGTGTTTGAACAAAATTGCAAAGTGACAGGACAACTGGAGATTGTGTCGGGTGCTATATAAATGCAGGGAGTTTCTCTGTGGAGCGAGGGGGCAGTTGAGCTGATGATGATGCTCACCCCTGCCCCACAGTTGTTGTTGTTGTTGAGGTTCTGATGATGAATGAGTAGACGGACAATGAGCAACAGGCCTGTCTGTTGCTGTGAATGTGAGTGAGTGAGGAGCCCGGTGTTGTTGTTGGCAGAGACACAGACAGCCTCTACACAGAGTGTTTTCCTGAACGGAGTGAGTGACCGTGTTCCGAAGCAGCTTGTCCTTGTCTGTCCCCAGGTGTAGGTGCCATCTTCACGCCAACAACTGTATCCTGGAGAATGGGAGGCTGAGCTGTCAGTGTGAGCACAACACCACGGGCCAGGACTGTGGCAGCTGCAACGACGGTTTCCATGGGCGGCCTTGGACTGCAGGCTCCTACCTCCCAATCCCCAAAGGCACGGCCAATGTCTGTGAGTAACAGCCACTTCGGGCGGTCACACCCGCTCCCTCCGAGCTCCCTCCGCACTCCCTCCGCACTCCGTCCGCGCTCCCTCCGCCCTCCCTCCGCGCTCCCTCCGCCCTCCCTCCGCCCTCCCTCCGTCCTCCCTCCGCACTCCCTCCGCCCTCCCTCCGCGCTCCCTCCGCGCTCCCTCCGCCCTCCCTCCGCGCTCCCTCCGCCCTCCCTCCGCCCTCCCTCCGTCCTCCCTCCGCACTCCCTCCGCCCTCCCTCCGCGCTCCCTCCGCACTCCCTCCGCACTCCCTCCGCACTCCCTCCGCACTCCCTCCGCACTCCCTCCGCGCTCCCTCCGCGCTCCCTCCGCACTCCCCTGCTCCCTCCGCACTCCCTCCGCACTCCCTCCGCCCTCCCTCCGCACTCCCTCTGCGCTCCCTCCGCCCTCCCTCCGCCCTCCCTCCGCACTCCCTCCGCGCTCCCTCCGCACTCCCTCTGCGCTCCCTCCGCCCTCCCTCCGCACTCCCTCCGCACTCCCTCCGCACTCCCCCGCTCCCTCCGCACTCCCTCCGCACTCCCTCCGCACACCCTCCGCGCTCCCTCCGCACTCCCTCCGCGCTCCCTCCGCGCTCCCTCCGCGCTCCCTCCGAGCTCCCTCCGCCCTCCCTCCGCCCTCCCTCCGCACTCCCTCCGCCCTCCCTCCGCGCTCCCTCCGCACTCCCTCCGCACTCCCTCCGCCCTCCCTCCGCGCTCCCTCCGCGCTCCCTCCGAGCTCCCTCCGCCCTCCCTCCGCGCTCCCTCCACACTCCCTCCGCCCTCCCTCCGCGCTCCCTCCGCCCTCCCTCCGCCCTCCCTCCGCGCTCCCTCCGCCCTCCCTCCGCACTCCCTCCGCACACCCTCCGCGCTCCCTCCGCGCTCCCTCCGCGCTCCCTCCGAGCTCCCTCCGAGCTCCCTCCGCGCTCCCTCCACACTCCCTCCGCCCTCCCTCCGCGCTCCCTCCGCCCTCCCTCCGCGCTCCCTCCGCGCTCCCTCCGCGCTCCCTCCGCCCTCCCTCCGCACTCCCTCCGCACTCCCTCCGCACTCCCTCCGCACTCCCTCCGCGCTCCCTCCGCGCTCCCTCCGCGCTCCCTCCGCCCTCCCTCCGCGCTCCCTCCGCCCTCCCTCCGCCCTCCCTCCGCGCTCCCTCCGCACTCCCTCCGCCCTCCCTCCCCGCTCCCTCCGCCCTCCCTCCGCCCTCCCTCCGCCCTCCCTCCGCGCTCCCTCCGCACTCCCTCCGCACTCCCTCCGCACTCCCTCCGCCCTCCCTCCGCGCTCCCTCCGCGCTCCCTCCGCGCTCCCTCCGCCCTCCCTCTGCACTCCCTCCGCGCTCCCTCCGCGCTCCCTCCGCGCTCCCTCCGCACTCCCCTGCTCCCTCCGCGCTCCCTCCGCGCTCCCTCCGCACTCCCCTGCTCCCTCCGCCCTCCCTCCGCACTCCCTCCGCGCTCCCTCCGCGCTCCCTCCGCGCTCCCTCCGCACTCCCTCCGCCCTCCCTCTGCACTCCCTCCGCGCTCCCTCCGCGCTCCCTCCGCCCTACCTCCGCGCTCCCTCCGCGCTCCCTCCGCGCTCCCTCCGCACTCCCTCCGCCCTCCCTCCGCCCTCCCTCCGCACTCCCTCGGCGCTCCCTCCGCGCTCCCTCTGCGCTCCCTCCGCCCTCCCTCCGCGCTCCCTCCGCGCTCCCTCCGCCCTCCCTCAGCCCTCCCTCTGCGCTCCCTCTGCGCTCCCTCCGCCCTCCCTCCGCGCTCCCTCCGCGCTCCCTCCGCCCTCCCTCCGCCCTCCCTCCGCCCTCCCTCCGCCCTCCCTCAGCCCAACCTCCGCCCTCCCTCCGCGCTCCCTCCGCCCTCCCTCCGCCCTCCCTCCGCCCTCCCTCCGCCCTCCCTCCGTGCTCCCTCCGCCCTCCCTCCGCCCTCCCTCTGCGCTCCCTCCGCGCTCCCTCCGCGCTCCCTCCGCGCTCCCTCCGCCCTCCCTCCGCCCTCCCTTAGCCCTACCTCCGCGCTCCCTCCGCCCTCCCTCCGCACTCCCTCCGCGCTCCCCCCTCCCTCCATCCGCACTCCCTCCGCACTCCCTCCGCGCTCCCCCGCTCCCTCCGCACTCCCTCCGCACTCCCTCCGCACTCCCTCCGCACTCCCTCCGCGCTCCCTCCGCCCTCCCTCCACACTCCCTCCGCGCTCCATCCGCCCTCCCTCCGCACTCCCTCCGCTCCCTCCGTGCTCCCCCGCTCCCTCCGCCCTCCCTCCGCGCTCCCTCCGCCCTCCCTCCGCACTCCCTCCGCTCCCTCCGCGCTCCCTCCGCTCCCTCCGCACTCCCTCCGCACTCCCTCCGCGCTCCCTCCGCGCTCCCTCCGAGCTCCCTCCGCCCTCCCTCCGCCCTCCCTCCGCGCTCCCTCCGCGCTCCCTCCGCACTCCCTCCGCACTCCCTCCGCACTCCCTCCGCGCTCCCTCCGCGCTCCCTCCGCACTCCCTCCGCGCTCCCTCCGCGCTCCCTCCGCGCTCCCTCCGCACTCCCTCCGCGCTCCCCCGCTCACTCCGCGCTCCCTCCGCGCTCCCTCCGCGCTCCCCCGCTCACTCCGCGCTCCCTCCGCGCTCCTCCGCTCCCTCCGCGCTCCCTCCGCGCTCCCCCGCTCCCTCCGCACTCCCTCCGCGCTCCCTCCGCGCTCCCTCCGCGCTCCCCCGCTCCCTCCGCACACCCTCCGCACTCCCTCCGCGCTCCCTCCGCGCTCCCCCGCTCCCTCCGCACACCCTCCGCACTCCCTCCGCACTCCCTCCGCTCCCTCCGCGCTCCCCCGCTCACTCCGCGCGCCCTCCGCGCTCCCTCCGCGCTCCCTCCGCGCTCCCTCCGCCCTCCCTCCGCACTCCCTCCGCCCTCCCTCCGCGCTCCCTCCGCCCTCCCTCCGCGCTCCCTCCGCGCTCCCTCCCCCGTCCCTCCGCACTCCCTCCGCCCTCCCTCCGCCCTCCCTGCGCTCCCTCCGCGCTCCCTCCGCACTCCCTCCGCCCTCCCTCCGCCCTCCCTCCGCGCTCCCTCCGCGCTCCCTCCGCGCTCCCTCCTCCCTCCCTCCGCCCTCCCTCCGCGCTCCCTCCGTGCTCCCTCCGCCCTCCCTCCGCCCTCCCTCCGCACTCCCTCCGCCCTCCCTCCGCGCTCCCTCCGCGCTCCCTCCCCCGTCCCTCCGCACTCCCTCCGCCCTCCCTCCGCCCTCCCTGCGCTCCCTCCGCGCTCCCTCCGCACTCCCTCCGCCCTCCCTCCGCCCTCCCTCCGCGCTCCCTCCGCGCTCCCTCCGCGCTCCCTCCGCGCTCCCTCCGCGCTCCCTCCTCCCTCCCTCCGCCCTCCCTCCCCGCTCCCTCCGCACTCCCTCCGCGCTCCCTCCGCGCTCCCCCGCTCCCTCCGCGCTCCCTCCGCTCCCTCCGCCCTCCCTGCGCTCCCTCCGCGCTCCCTCCGCCCTCCCTCCGCCCTCCCTCCGCCCTCCCTCCGCCCTCCCTGCGCTCCCTCCGCGCTCCCCCGCTCCCTCCGCACTCCCTCCGCGCTCCCTCCCCGCTCCCTCCGCACTCCCTCCGCGCTCCCTCCGCGCTCCCTCCGCGCTCCCTCCGCACTCCCTCCGCGCTCCCTCCGCGCTCCCTCCGCACTCCCTCCGCGCTCCCCCGCTCCCTCCGCGCTCCCTCCGCGCTCCCTCCGCACTCCCTCCGCGCTCCCCCGCTCCCTCCGCGCTCCCTCCGCACTCCCTCCGCGCTCCCTCCGCGCTCCCTCCGCACTCCCTCCGCGCTCCCCCGCTCCCTCCCCGCTCCCTCCGCACTCCCTCCGCGCTCCCTCCGCACTCCCTCCGCGCTCCCCCGCTCCCTCCGCACTCCCTCCGCACTCCCTCCGCGCTCCCTCCGCGCTCCCTCCGCGCTCCCTCCGCACTCCCTCCGCCCTCCCTCCGCCCACCCTCCGCCCTCCCTCCGCACTCCCCCGCTCCCTCCGCACTCCCTCTGCGCTCCCTCCCCCGCTCCCTCCGCACTCCCTCCGCGCTCCCTCCGCACTCCCCCGCTCCCTCCGCCCTCCCTCCGCACTCCCCCGCTCCCTCCGCACTCCCTCTGCACTCCCCCGCTCCCTCCGCCCTCCCTCCGCCCTCCCTCCGCACTCCCTCCGCGCTCCCTCCGCGCTCCCTCCGCCCTCCCTCCGCACTCCCTCCGCGCTCCCTCCGCGCTCCCTCCGCCCTCCCTCCGCGCTCCCTCCCCCCTCCCTCCGCCCTCCCTCCGCCCTCCCTCCGCCCTCCCTCCGCACTCCCTCCGCGCTCCCTCCGCGCTCCCTCCGCCCTCCCTCCGCCCTCCCTCCGCGCTCCCTCCCCCCTCCCTCCCCGCTCCCTCCCCGCTCCCTCCTCGCTCCCTCCCCCCTCCTTCCTCAGTCCCTCCCGGCTCCCTCCGCGCTCCCTCCGCGCTCCCTCCGCACTCCCTCCGCTCCCTCCCCCCTCCCTCCTCGCTCCCTCCCCGCTCCCTCCCCTCTCCCTCCCCCCTCCCTCCCCACTCCCTCCTCGCTCCCTCCCCGCTCCCTCCTCGCTCCCTCCTCGCTCCCTCCTCGTTCCCTCCCCTCTCCCTCCCCCCTCCCTCCCCACTCCCTCCCCCCTCCCTCCCCGCTCCCTCCTCGCTCCCTCCCCTCTCCCTCCCCCCTCCCTCCCCACTCCCTCCCCCCTCCCTCCCCTCTCCCTCCCCCCTCCCTCCCCTCTCCCTCCCCCCTCCCTCCCCACTCCCTCCCCCCTCCCTCCCCGCTCCCTCCTCGTTCCCTCCCCTCTCCCTCCCCCCTCCCTCCCCACTCCCTCCCCCCTCCCTCCCCGCTCCCTCCCTCCTCCCTCCTCACTCCCTCCGCCCTCCCTCCGCCCTCCCTCCCCCCTCCCTCCCTGCTCCCAGTAATTCCTCCGTTGCCAATTCCAGCCCAGTCACTGTTTCTTAATATGTCCCTGACCCACAGTGAGGCCTTCAGCGCGCACACACCCACACACACACACCCACACACATCCGCACACCCACACACACCTGCACACCCACACACACACACATGCACACACACACCCACACACACCTGCACACCCACACCCACACACACACACCCACGCACACACACACCTGCACACCCACAAACACACCCACTCACACTCACACACACACCCACACCCGCGCGCACAACACCCCCCCACACCCAGACACACCCACCCAGACACACATGCACCCGCACAGACATGCCCACCCCTGCACACACCCAGACACACCCACCCACACACCTACACACACCCCCACACCCGCACACCCCCACACCCAACCCACCCGCACACACATACACCTGCACACACACCCATCCACACAAACACACACCCCACACACACCCCCCACAAACACACACCCCCACACACACACCCCCGCACCCCCCCACACACACCCCCGCACACACACCCGCACACCCACACACACACTCACACACACACCCCCGCACACACACCCGCACACCCACACACACTCACACCCACACACTCTCACACACACATACCCAGACACATACACTCTCATACACACACATGCACACCCACACACACACACACAGACACGCTCCCCCCGAAACACACAGACACACAAACACACAAACACATACACAGACATACAGCCACCCACAGAAACACAAAAACACACAGAAACACAAACACACCCACAGACACACAAAGACACACAAAAACACACACAGACACACAAACACACACACAGACAAACGTTTCACAAATCTGACAGCACAGCGAGAGGCCATTCATCCCATCCATCCTGGACCACATCGAGTCAATTCAAGCCATTGGCCCCATTTTCCCCCACAGCCCCTCCCCTTTCCCCACAGCCGCTCCCCTTCCCCGACAGCCCCTCCCCATCCCCCACAGTCTCTCCCCATCCCCCACAGCCCCTCCCCTTCCCCATAGCCCCTCCCTTTGTCCACAGCCCCTCCCCTTCCCCGACAGCCCCTCCCTTTGTCCACAGCCCCTCCCCTTCCCCGACAGCCCCTCCCTTTGTCCACACCCCTCCCCATCCCCCACAGACTCCCCTCTTCTCCCACACCCCTCCACTTCCCCCACAGCCCCTACCCCTCCCTCTTCTCAGGGACTGAGATACATCCGTGAGGACGGAATCTGAACCTGATCCCAGGAACATGACCTGGAATTCTGGATTCATATCCGAGCGATAACACCATAACACCATGTCTTCCAAAGATTACATCGCAACACACTCACACTGATCACACTCACACTGGTCACACTCACACTGATCTCACACACACACTGACCACACTCAGTGATCACACTCTGACCACACTCAGTGATCTCACACTCACTCTGATCACACTCAGTAATCTCACACTGATCTCACTCAGTGATCTCACACTCACTCTGATCACA
>NW_028270147.1:2059211-2073373 GCF_037043375.1 Chiloscyllium plagiosum
GAGTGTGAATTGGGAATGACTGTGTTAAAGGGGAGTGAGTGTGAATGGGGAGTGAGTGTGAACGGGGACTGTGTGAATTGGGAATAAGTGTGAATGAGAAGAGTAACAGTGGTGAGTGTGAACGGGGTGTGTGTGTGAACAGGGAGTGAGTGCGAAAAGGGAGTGGGTGGGAAAAGGGAGTGGGTGTGAATGGGGAATGACTGTGTTAAAGGAGAGCGAGTGTGAACAAGGTGGGATTGGTTACAGGGAGTGAGTGGTGAGTGTGAACAGGGAGTGCGTGAATGGGGAATGATGGTGAATGGGGGTGAGTGTGAGCGGGGAGTAATTGTGAACAGTCATTGAGTGTGAACAAGGAGTAAATAGGAACAGGAAGTGAGTGTAAATGGGATTGAGTTCCGGAGCCGCAGTATCATGCTGTAACTATACAAAACGCTAATGGGGCCACACTCGGAATATTGTGTACAGTTCTGGTCCCCATATTTCGGGAAGGATGTGGAAGCGTTGGAAAAGGTGCAGAGGAGATTTATCAGGATGTTGCCTGGTCTGGAGGGAAGGTCTTATGATGAAAGGCTGAGAGACTTGGGTCTGTTCTCATTGGAAAGAAGAAGGCTAAGAGGGGATTTGATAGAGACATACAGGATGATCAGAGAATTAGATAGGGTAGACAGTGAAAGTCTTTTTCCTAGAATGATGATGTCAGTGTGTGCGAGGGGCATAACTATAAATTGAGGGGTGATAGATTTAAGACAGATGTCAGAGGCAGGTTCTTTACTCAGAGAGTGTTAAGGGTGTGGAATGCCCTACCTGCTAATGTAGTCAACTCAGCCACATTAGGGAGATTTAAACAATCCTTGGATAAGCACATGGAGGATTTTGGGATAGTGTAGGGGGATGAGCTGAGAATAGTTCACAGGTCAGTACAACAACAAGGACCGAAGGGCCTGTTCTGCGCTGTACTGTTCCATGTTCTGTGTGTGAATGGAGAGATAGTGTGAGCTTTCAGTGGGAAGAGCAAGGAGTGAGTGTGAATGGGGATGAGTGTGAATGGGGAGTGAGTTTGAGCTTTCAGTGGGAAGAGCGGGGAGTGAGTGTCAACAAGGAGTGAGTGTGAACGGAGTGAATGTGAATGGGGAGTGAGTGTGAGCTTTCAGTGGGAAGAGCAGGGAGTGAGTGTGAATGGGGAGTGAGTGTGAACGGGGAGTGAGTGTGAACGGGGAGTGAGTGTGAACAAAGGGTGAGTGTGAACAAAGGGTGAGTATGAACAGGGGGTGAGTGTGAATGGGGTGTGATAGTGAACGGGGTGTGAGTGTGAGTTTTCAGTGGGAAGAGCAGGGGGTGAGTGTGAACAGGGAGTGAGTGTGAACAGGGAGTGAGTGTGGTAAAGCTGTGACTGGGACAGGTTTGATCCTGGTGTAATCCTGATTTCCCAGGTACCGGATTGGGCACTGTGTGAGTCTCACTGTCACAATATGTTCACCTTGATCATGGATTTAACATCACAGCATTCCCAGTTATTAACCCTTTGCATGCTGCTCACATCATTCCACACCTTTCACTGAGTGAACCCCCAAAACCCACCCCCCCACTGACCGGGAGTGACCGTTACTGACCGGGAGTGACCGTTACTGACCGGGAGTGACCGTTACTGACCGAGAGGACCACTATTGACCAGGAGTGACCCTAACTGACCGAGAGTGACCCTAACTGACTGAGAGTGACTATTACTGTCCGAGAGTGACCGTAACTGACTGAGAGTGACCCTAACTGACTGAGAGTGAACATAACTGACTGAGAGTGAACATAACTGACCGAGAGTGACCATAGGTTGAATCGGCAGTAGAGGAGGAGGAGTCCAGAACTAGAGGCAAAGGATTAGATTAGATTAGATTAGATTAGATTACTTTACAGTGTGGAAACAGGCCCTTCGGCCCAACAAGTCCACACCGACCCGCCGAAGCGTAACCCACCCATACCCCTACATTTACCCCTTACCTAACACTACGGGCAATTTAGCATGGCCAATTCACCTGACCTGCACATCTTTGGACTGTGGGAGGAAACCGGAGCACCCGGAGGAAACCCACGCAGACACGGGGAGAACGTGCAAACTCCACACAGTGAGTCGCCTGAGGCGGGAATTGAACCCGGGTCTCTGGCGCTGCGAGGCAGCAGTGCTAACCACTGTGCCACCGTGCCGCCCACAATGAGAGGGGAAAGATTTAAAAGGGATCTAAGGGACAACTTTTTCACTCTGTCAGAGGAAGTGGTGGAGGCTGGTACAGTTGCAACATTTATAAGGTATCTGGATGGGTGTATGAATGGGAAGGGTTTGGAGGGATATGGGCCAAGTGCTGGCAAATGGGACTAGATTAGTTCAGGATATCTGGTCAGCATGGGTGGGTTAGACCAACGGGTCTGTTTCTGTGCTGCACATCTCTATGACTCTAAAACTCCCCTAACTGACTGAGAGTGACCCTAACTGACCGAGAGTAACCCTAACTGACCGAGAGTGACCCTAACTGACCAAGAGTGACCTTACCTCTCCCCAGAGTTACCCTAACTCCTGAGAATTTTAGGATTTGTGATTCTGGTACAGGACCATTTGGGATGTGGGACATTTGTGAAGCAGAGGGGGTGACTGAGTGGAGGTACAGGGAGGTCGTCACACCTCAGGTACAAGGAGAAGGGAGATGGGTTACAGTCAGGGGATGGAAAGGGAACCGGCAGGCAGTGCAGGGATCCCCTGTGGCTGTTCCCCTCAACAGTAAGTATACCGTTTTGGATACTGTTGGGAGGGGGGGGGGGGACTTACCAGGGAAAAGCAGTGGGGCACAGGGCTCTGGCACAGAGTCTGTCCCTGCTGCTCAGAAGGGAAGGGGGAAGAGGAGCAGAGCATTAGTCATTGGGGACTCGATAGTCAGGGGGACAGATAGGAGGTTCTGTGGGAATGAGAGAGACTCAGGGTTAATGTATTGCCTTCCAGGTGCCAGGGCTCGTGATGTCTCTGATCGTGTTTTGGGATCCTCAAGGGGAAGGGAGAGCAGCCCCAAGTCGTGGTCCACATCGGGACCAATGACATCGGTAGGAAAAGGGATGGGGATGTCAGGCAGAAATTCAGGGAGCTCGGATGGAAGCTTAGAGCTCGGACAGACAGAGTTGTTATCCCTGGTTTGTTGCCTGTGCCACGTGCTAGTGAGGTGAGGAATAGGGACAGGGAGGAGTTGACCATGTGGCTACAGGGATGGTGCAGGAGGGAGGGTTTTGGATTCCTGGATAATTGGGGCTCTCTCTGGGGTAGGTGGATCAGGTGAATTGGCCATGCTAAATTGCCCTTGGGTTAGGTAAGGGGCAAATGTAGGGGTATGGGTGGGTTGCGCTTCGGCGGGTCGGTGTGGACTTGTTGGGCTGAAGGGCCTGTTTCCACACTGTAATGTAATGTAATCTAATCTAATCTAATCTAATCTACAAACAGGACGGTCTACACCTGAACCAGAGGGGTACCAATATCCTGGGGGGGGGGGGGGGGGGGGGGGGGGGGAGATTCGCTAACGCTCTTCAGGAGGGTTTAAACTAATTCAGCAGGGGGATGGGAACCAGAATTGTAGCTCCAGTGTACAGGAGGTTGAGAGTAGTGGGGTCAGGAATGAGGTTTCAAGGCCGCAAGAGTTCACCAGCAAGTAGGAGGGTGTTTTGAAGTGTGTCTACTTCAACGCCAGGAGCATCCGGAATAAGGTGGGTGAACTTGCAGCATGGGATGGTACCTGGGAGTTTGATGTTGTGGCCATTTTGGAGACATGGATAGAGCAGGGACAGGAATGGTTGTTGCAGGTTCTGGGGTTTAGATGTTTCAGTAAGAACAGAGAAGATGGTAAAAGAGGGGGAGGGGTGACATTGTTAGTCAAGGACAGTATTACAGTAGCAAAAAGGACGTTTGAGGACTCGTCTACTGAGGTAGTATGGGCTGAGGTTAGAAACAGGAAAGGAGAGGTCACCCTGTTGGGAGTTTTCTATAGGCCTCCAATTGTTCCAGGGATGTCGAGGAAAGGATAGCAAAGATAATTCTGGAAAGGAGTGAGAATAACAGGGTAGTTGTTCTGGGGGGCTTCAACTTTCCAAATACTGACAGGGAATACGATAGTTCAAGTACTTTAGATGGGTCAGTTTTTGTCCAGTGTGTGCAGGAGGGTTTCCTGAGACAGTATGTAGACAGGCCAACAAGGGGCGAAGCCACTTTGGATTTGGTACTGGGTAATGAACCCGGCCAGGTGATAGATTTAGAGGTAGGTGAGGACTTTGGTGATAGTGATCACATTTCGGTTATGTTTACTTTAGTGATGGGAAAGGGATAGGCAGGGCAAGAGTTATAGCTGGGGGAAAGGCAGTTATGATGTGATTAGGCAAGATTTAGGATGTATAGGATGGGGAAGGAAACTGCAGGGGATGGTCACAACTGAAATGTGGAGCTTATTCACGGAACAGCTACTGCATGTCCTTGATAAGTGTGTACCTGTCAGGCAGGGAGGGAGTGGCCGAGCGAGGGAGCTGTGGTTTTCTAAAGAAGTTGAATCTCTTGTCAATAGGAAGAAGGCGGCTTATGTTAGGATGAGGTGTGAAGGCTCAGTTAGGGCACTTGGGAGTTACAAGTTAGTCAGGAAGGACCTAAAGAGGGAGCTAAGACAAACCAGGAGGGGACATGGGAAGTTGTTGGCGAATAGGATGAGGGAAAACTTTTCTTTAGGTATATCAGGAATAAAAGAATGACTGGGGTAAGATTAGGGCCAATCAAGGACAGTAGTGGGAAGTTGTGCGTGGAGTCTGAGGAGATGGGGAAGTGCTAAATGGATATTTTTCCTCAATATTCACACGAGAAAAAGACAAAGTTGTCGAGGAGAATACTGAGGTACAGGCTACGAGACTGGGGGGTGGGATTGAGGTTCACAAGGAAGAGTATTAGAAATCCTGCAGAGTGTGAAAATAGATAAGTCCCCTGGGCCGGATTGAAGTTATCCTGGGATTCTCTGGGAAGCGAAGGAGGAGATTGCCGAGCCTTTGGCTTTGATCTTTATGTCATCAATGTCTACAGGAACAGTGCCAGAAGGCTGGAGGATAGCAAATGTTGTTCCCTTGTTCGAGAACGGGACTAGAGACAACCCTGGTAATTACAGACCTGTGAGACTTACTTCGGTTGTGGGTAAAGTGTTGGAAAGGATTATAAGAGATTGTTTTTATAATCATCTAGAGAGGAATAAGTTGATTAGGGGTAGTCAACACGATTTTCTGAAGGGAATGTGGTACCTCAGAAACCTTATTGAGTTCTTTGAGAAGGTGATAAAACAGGTAGATGAGGGTAAAGTGGTTGATGTGGTGTATATGGATTTCAGTAAGGTGTTTGATAAGGTTCCCCATGATTGGCTATTGCACAAAATATGGAACCATGGGATTGAGGGGGATTGAGCAGTTTGGATCAGAAATACGTTAGCTGAAAGAAGACAGAGGGTGGTGGTTGATGGGAAATATTCATCCTGGAGTTCAGTTACTAGTGGGGTACCACAAGGATCTGTCTTGGGGGTCACTGCTACATAGAACATAGAACATAGAAGAATACAGCGCAGTACAGGCCCTTGGGCCCTCGATGTTGCGCCGATCCAAGCCCACCTAAACTACACTAACCCACTATCCTCCATATACCTATCCAATGCCCTCTTAAATGCCCATAAAGAGGGAGAGTCCACCACTGTTACTGGCAGGGCATTCCATGAACTAACGACTCGCTGAGTGAAGAACCTACCCCTAACATCAGTCCTATATCTACCCCCCCTTAATTTAAAGCTATGCCCCCTTGTAATACCCGACTCAATACGCGGGAAAAGGTTCATACTGTCGACCCTATCTAACCCCCTAATCATCTTGTACACCTCAATCAAGTCACCCCTAAACCTTCTTTTCTCCAATGAAAACAGCCCCAAGTGCCTCAGTCTTTCCTCATACGATTTTCCTTCCATACCAGGCACCATCCTGGTAAACCTCCTCTGCACCCGTTCCAATGCCTCCACATCCTTCCTATAGTATGGCGACCAAAACTGCACACAATATTCCAGATGCGGCCGTACCAGAGTCTTATACAACTGCATCATGACCTCAGGACTCCGGAACTCAATTCCTCTACCAATAAAAGCCAGTACGCCATATGCCTTCCTCACCGCACTATTTACCTGGGTGGCAACTTTCAGAGATCTGTGTACATGGACACCAAGATCCCTCTGCTCATCCACACTACCAAGTATCCGACCATTAGCCCAGTACCCCATCTTTCTGTTATTCTTCCCAAAGTGAATCACCTCACACTTAGCTACATTGAATTCCATCTGCCACCTTTCTGCCCAGCTCTGCAGCTTCTCTATATCCTGCTGTAACCTGCCACATCCTTCCTCACTGTCAACAACTCCTCCGACTTTCGTATCATCCGCAAACTTGCTCACCCAACCTTCTAACCCCTCTTCCAGGTCATTTATAAAAATGACAAACAGCAATGGTCCCAAAACAGATCCTTGCGGAACACCGCTAGTGACGGCACTCCATGAAGAAACTTTGCCATCAACTACTACCCTCTGTCTTCTTCCATCCAGCCAATTCCTAATCCAAACCTCCAACTCACCCTCAATGCCATATCTCCGTATTTTCTGCAGTAGCCTACCATGGGGCTGTTTGTCATTTTATAAATGACCTAAATATGGGCTGAAAACGATGGGTTAGTAAATTTGTGGATGACACTAAAGTTGGTAGAGTTGTGGACAGTGCTGAAGGATGTTGCAGGTTACAGAGGGACATAGATAAGCTGCAGAGCTGGGCTGAGAGGTGGCAAATGGAGTTTAATGTGGGAAAGTGTCAGGTGATTCACTTTGGAAGGAGTAACAGGAATGCAGAGTACTAGGTGAATGGTAAGATTCTTGGTAGTGTAGATGAACAGAGAGATCTCAGTGTCCATGCACATAGATCCCTGACAGTTGCCACCCAGATTAATAGGGTTGTTAAGAAGGTATACGGTGTGTTAGCTTTTATTGGGAGAGGGATTGAGTTTCGGAGCCATGAGGTCATGTTGCAGCTGTACAAAACTCTGGTGTGGCTGCACTTGGAGTATTGTGTACTGTTCTGGTCACCGCATTTGTGGGCGGCACGGTGGCACAGTGGTTAGCACTGCTGCCTCACAGCGCCAGAGACCTGAGTTCAATTCCCGCCTCAGGCGACTGACTGTGTGGAGTTTGCACGTTCTCCCCGTGTCTGCGTGGGTTTCCTCTGGGTGCTCCGGTTTCCTCCCACAGTCCAAACATGTGCAGGTCAGGTGAATTGGCCATGCTAAGTTGCCCGTAGTGTTAGGTAAGGGGTAAATGTAGGGGTATGGGTGGGTTGCACTTCGGCAGGGCGGTGTGGACTTGTTGGGCCGAAGGGCCTGTTTCCACACTGTAATGTAATCTAATCTAATCTAATTATAGGAAGGATGTGGAAGCTTTGGAAAGGTTCAGAGGAGATTTACTAGGATGTTGCCTGGTATGGAGGGAAGGTCTTATGAGGAAAGGCTGAGGGATTTGAGGCTGTTTTTGTTAGAGAGAAGAAGGTTAAGAGGTGACTTAACTGAGACATAAAGATAATCAGAGGGTTAGATAGGGTGGACAGGGAGAGCCTTTTCCCTCGGATGGTGATGGTTAGCAAAAGGGGACAGAGCTTTAAATTGAGGGGTTATAGATATAGGACAGATGTCAGAGGTAGTTTCTTTACTCAGAGAGTAGTAGGGGTGTGGAACGCACTGCCTGTGACAGTAGTAGACTCACCAACTTTAAGACTAGATCAGAGTGTTGCTGGAAAAGCACAGTAGGTCAGGCAGCATCCGAGGAGCAGGAAAATCGACGTTTCAGGCAAAAGCCCTTCATCATAAATTATTCTATTGTGATTGAATTAATCCTGATGAAGGGCTTTTGCCCAAAATGACAATTTTCCTGCTCCTCGGATGCTGCCTGACCTGCTGTGCTGTTCCAGAACCACTCTGATCTAGACTCTGGTTTCCAGCATCTACAGTCCTCACTTTCACCAACTTTAAGGGGCATTGAAATGGTCATTGGATAAACATCTGGATGAGGATGGAACAGTGTAGGTAAGATAAGCTTCAGATTGGTTCCACAGGTCGGCACAACATCGAGGGCCGAAGGGCCTGTCCTGAGCTGTAATGATCTATGTTCAGTATCAGTAACCCAGACCCGACACTCTCAGCCTCGATGCCAGGGCGAGGATGGGGACCATCTGCTGCCCACCTGCTGACTGAGTGTGAACAGAATGGGTCAGGGCTCTGTCACTGCCCCCCCTCACTCACACCCCCTCCCCATCACTCACTCACACCTCCCCTCACTCACACCCCCCTCACTCACACCCCCCTCACTCACGACCCCCCTCCCCATCACTCTCACACACCCCTCAGCTCACACCCCCTCAGACCTCCAAAACTCATTCACACCCCCTCACTCACACCCCCCTCCCCATCACTCACTCACACCCCCTCACTCACACCCCCCTCAGGGACACCCCCTCCCCATCACTCACTCACACCCCCCTCCCCATCACTCACTCACCCCCCACCCCCCTCACTCACACCCCCCCTCACTCACACCCCTCCCATCACTCACCACACCCCCTCCCCATCACTCACTCACACCCCCCTCACTCACACACCCCTCCCCACACTCACCACCCCCTCCCCACACTCACCACCCCCCCTCACCACACCCCCCTCACTCACACCCCCTCCCCATCACTCACCACACCCCCCCACTCACACCCCCCTCACCACACCCCCCTCCCCACACTCACTCACAACCCCCCTCACACACACCCCCTCCCACACACTCACTCACACCCCCCCTCACTCACACACCCCCTCACTCACACCCCTCCCCATCACTCACCTCCACACCCCCCCTCACCTCACACCCCCCTCACTCACACCCCCCCTCACTCACACCCCCCCCCCCACTCACACCCCACTCACACCCCCCACTCACACCCCCCCCACCTCACACCCCCCCTCACTCACACACCCTCACCCCTCACACACCCCTCACTCACACCCCCCCTCACTCACACCCCCCCCCACACTCACTCACCACCCCCCTCCCACACACACCCCACCACACCTCACCACACCCCCCTCACTCACACCCCCTCACCTCACACACCCCCCACCCCATCACTCACTCACACCCCCCTCCCCATCACTCACTCACACCCCCCTCACACCCCCCCATCACACCCCTCCCCATCACTCACTCAAACCCCCCTACACACACCCCTCACTCACACCCCCACCCCATCACTCACCACACAACCCCCTCACTCACACTCCCCTCACTCACACCCCCACCCCATCACTCACTCACACCCCCCTCCCCATCACTCACTCACACCACCTCACTCACACCCCCCTCACTCACACCCCCCCTCACCACACCCCCTCCCCATCACTCACTCACACCCCCCTCACTCACACCCCCTCCCCATCACTCACTCAAACCCCCCTCACTCACACCCCCCCACCACACACCCTCCTCCCCACACCCCACTCACACCCCCTCACTCACACCCCCTCACACCCCCTCACCATCACTCACTCACACCCCCTTACCATCACTCACACACCCCCCTCACTCACACCTCCTCCCCATCACTCACTCACACCCCCCTCATTCACACCCCCCTCACTCACACCCCCCCTCAGCGACACCCCCTCCCCATCACTCACTCACACCACTCTCCCCATCACTCACTCACACCCCCTCATTCACACCCCCCTCCCTATCACTCACTCACACCTCCCTCACTCACACCCCCTCCCCTTCACTCACTCACACCCCCCCTCTCCATCACACTCACTCACACCCCCCTCCCCATCACTCACTCACACCTCCCCCACTCGCACCCCCCTCAGCGACACCCCCTCCCCATCACTCACTCACACCCTCCTCACTCACACCCCCTCCCCATCACTCACTCACACCCCCCTCACTCACACCCCTCCCCATCACTCACTCACACCCCCCTCACTCACATCCCCTCCCCACCACCACTCACACCCCCCCCACTCACACCCCCCCTCCCCATCACTCACTCACACCCCCCTCACTCACACCCCCCCCCCCATCACTCACTCACACCCCCCTCACTCACACCCCCCCTCCCCATCACTCACTCACACCCCCCTCACTCACACCCCCCTCACTCACAACCCCCTCCCCATCACTCACTCACACCCTCCTCACTCACACCCCCCTCCCCATCACTCACTCACACCCCCCTCACTCACACCCCCCTCCCCATCACTCACTCACACCCCCCCTCACCACACCCCCTCCCCATCATTCACTCACACCCCCCTCACTCACACCCCTCCCCATCACTCACTCACACCCCCCTCACTCACACCCCCTCCCCACCACTCACTCACACCCCCCTCACTTACACCCCCCTCCCCATCACTCACCACCCCCCCTCACTCACACTCCCTCCCCATCACTCACTCTCACCCCCCTCACTCACACTCCCTCCCCATCACTCACTCACACCCCCCCTCACTCACACCCCCCTCACTCACAACCCCCCTCCCCATCACTCACTCACACCCTCCCTCACTCACACCCCCCTCCCCATCACTCACTCACACCCCCCTCACTCACACCCCCCTCCCCATCACTCACTCACACCCCCCTCACTCACACCCCCTCCCCATCACTCACTCACACCCCCCTCACTCACACCCCTCCCCATCACTCACTCACACCCCCCTCACTCACACCCCTCCCCATCACTCACTCACACCCCCCTCACTCACACACCCCTCACTCACACCCCCCTCACTAACACCCCCTCCCCATCACTCACTCACACCCCCCTCACTCACACACCCCTCACTCACACTCCCCTCACTCACACCCCCTCCTCATCACTCACTCACACCCCCCTCACTCACACCCCCCTCACTCACACCCCACTCCCCATCACTCACTCACACCCCCTCACTCACACCCCCTCCCCACCACTCACTCACACCACCCTCACTCACACTCCTCCCCATCACTCACTCACACCCCCCTCACTAAACCCCCTCCCCATCACTCACTCGCACCCCCCTCAGCGACACCCCCCTCCCCATCACTCACTTACACCCCCCTCACTCACACCCCCCTCACTCACAGCCCCCTCCCCATCACTCACTCACACCCCCCTCACTCACACCCCCCTCCCCATCACTCACTCACACCCCCCTCACTCACACCCCCCTCCCCATCACTCACTCACACCACCCTCACTCACACCCCCCTCCCCATCACTCACTCACATCCCCTCACTCACACACCCCTCCCCATCACTCACTCACACCCCCCATCACTCACTCACACCCCCTCCCCATCACTCACTCACACCCCCTCATTCACAACCCCTCCCCATCACTCACTCACTCCCCCCTCACTCACACCCCCTCCCCATGACTCACTCACACCCCCTCCCCATCACTCACTCACCCCCCCCTCACTCACACCCCCTCCCCATCACTCACTCACACCCTCACTCAACCCCCCCCCCCTCACCCCCCCCCCCCACCCACCCCTCCTCAACCCCCTCCCCACCACTCACTCGCACCACCCTCACTCACACTCCTCCCCATCACTCACTCACACCCCCCTCACTAAACCCCCTCCCCATCACTCACTCACAACACCCTCACTCACACCCCCTCCCCATCACTCACTCACACCCCCCTCACTAAACCCCCTCCCGATCACTCACTCACAACCCCCTCACTCACACCCCCTCCCCATCACTCACTCACACCCCCCTCACTAAACCCCCTCCCGATCACTCACTCACAACCCCCTCACTCACACTCCTCCCCATCACTCACTCACACCCCCCTCACTAAACCCCCTCCCCATCACTCACTCGCACCCCCCTCACTCACACCCCTCCCCATCACTCACTCACACCCCCCTCACTCACACCCCTCCCCATCACTCACTCACACCCCCCTCACTCACACCCCCCTCACTCACACCCCCCTCACTCACACCCCCCTCACTAACACCCCCTCCCCATCACTCACTCACACCCCCCCTCACTCACACCCCCCTCACTCACACTCCCCTCACTCACACCCCCTCCTCATCACTCACTCACACCCCCTTCACTCACACCCCCCTCACTCACACCCCCCTCCCCATCACTCACTCACACCCCCCTCACTCACACCCCCTCCCCACCACTCACTCACACCACCCTCACTCACACTCCTCCCCATCACTCACTCACACCCCCCTCACTAAACCCCCTCCCCATCACTCACTCGCACCCCCCTCAGCGACACCCCCCTCCCCATCACTCACTCACACCCCCCTCACTCACACACCCCCTCACTCACACCCCCCTCACTCACACCCCCTCCCCATCACTCACTCACACCCTCCTCCCCATCACTCACACACCCCCCTCACTCACACACCCCTCCCCATCACTCACTCACACCCCCTCCCCATCACTCACTCACACCCCCCTCACTCACACCCCCCTCACTCACACCCCCCTCCTCATCACTCACTCACACCCCCCTTCACTCACACCCCCCTCACTCACACCACCCTCCCCATCACTCACTCACACCCCCTCACTCACACCCCCTCCCCACCACTCACTCACACCACCCTCACTCACACTCCTCCCCATCACTCACTCACACCCCCCTCACTAAACCCCCTCCCCATCACTCACTCACACCCACACCACTCACACCCCCCTCACTCACACCCCCCTCCCCATCACTCACTCACACCCCCTCACTCACACCCCCCTCACTCACACCCCCTCCCCATCACTCACTCACACTCCCCTCACTCACACCCCCCTCCCCATCACTCACTCACACCACCCTCACTCACACCCCCCTCCCCATCACTCACTCACACCCCCCTCACTCACACCCCCCTCCCCATCACTCACTCACACCCCCCATCACTCACTCACACCCCCTCCCCATCACTCACTCACACCCCCTCATTCACAACCCCTCCCCATCACTCACTCACTCCCCCTCACTCACACCCCCTCCCCATGACTCACTCACACCCCCTCCCCATCACTCATTCACCCCCCCCTCACTCACACCCCCTCCCCATCACTCACTCACACCCCCCTCACTAAACCCCCTCCCCATCACTCACTCACACCCCCCATCACTCACTCACACCCCCTCCCCATCACTCACTCACACCCCCTCATTTACAACCCCTCCCCATCACTCACTCACACCCCCCTCACTCACACCCCCCTCCCCATCACTCACTCACACCCCCCTCACTCACACCCCCCTCACTCACACACCCTCCCCATCACTCACTCACACCCCCCTCACTCACACCCCCCTCACTCACACACCCTCCCCATCACTCACTCACACCCCCCTCACTCACACCCCCTCCCCATCACTCACTCACACGCCCCTCACTCACACCCCCCTCACTCACACCCCCCTCACTCACACCCCCCTCACTCACACTCCCCTCACTCACACCCCCTCCTCATCACTCACTCACACCCCCCTCACTCACACCCCCCTCACTCACACCCCCTCCCCATCACTCAATCACACCCCCCTCACTCACACCCCCTCCTCATCACTCACTCACACCCTCCTCACTCACACCCCACTCACTCAAACCCCCCTCACTCACACCCCCCTCCCCATCACTCACTCACACCCCCCTCACTCACACCCCCCTCCCCATCACTCACTCACACCCCCTCACTCACACTCCCTCCCCATCACTCACTCACACCCCCCATCACTCACTCACACCCCCCTCACTCACACCCCTCCCCATCACTCACTCAC
The DNA here is from genome assembly GCF_037043375.1 of Chiloscyllium plagiosum. Lineage (NCBI taxonomy): Eukaryota > Metazoa > Chordata > Chondrichthyes > Orectolobiformes > Hemiscylliidae > Chiloscyllium > Chiloscyllium plagiosum. Next base: position 2,073,133 of record NW_028270147.1, read on the forward strand.
ACCCCCCTCACTCACACCCCTCCCCATCACTCACTCACACCCCCCTCACTCACACCCCCCTCCCCATCACTCACTCACACCCCCCATCACTCACTCACACCCCCCTCACTCACACCACTCCCCATCACTCACTCACACCCCCCTCACTCACACCCCTCCCCATCACTCACTCACACCCCCCTCACTCACACCCCCTCCCCACCACTCACTCACACCCCCCTCACTCACACCCCCTCCCCAC